>NC_051159.1:86743291-87001793 GCF_013339745.2 Dermacentor silvarum
GACGGATGCTCGGACAGTTTTCTCGTTGGGAACCATAGAAAAGCGTACGCATTTAAAATATCGCAATTCGGAATCAGCATATCCTGAGCCCGATGCCGGAAAGTAATAGGTTAGCCAACCGCTGGCGTCCGGTTCGCCTACAATAAACGCTCTCGCTTTTTTTTTTCCTTTTGTGAGGAACAATGCAGGAGATTAGACATTAAGAGGAAGGTAAGAGGCAGCGCCACTTGCGTGCCGAAGATCAAATGAATTGCTTTAGGAATGGTTTCCACTAAAAACCATGTCTGGCTCTCGTCTCTCATATCATTTTCCCCGTGCTCTCTGAGCCTACACCTCTCGCTCTCGTTGCAGCGCTCTTGGCTTACCACATGTAGTGTGTTGAACCTCGATTAGGCACGCAAAGTGGCAACAGCAAATCAGCTTCCTGCCACTGTGCAATGAAAGTTGCCATTGCGTACGCATCGGACTTCGCATTTCATTTGTTTCTGGTTTTTCTATCGATCGCTGCAGTCATTTTGCAGAATCAGACGATCGATGCTGGAGGAATAGCGTGCGGAATTAACCTTCCGACTTCGAACGAGGTCGAGACACAGCAGATGTAATTAAAGAGCCAACAAGTGCCACTTCGGACTACAGATGAAAAGGAACAGCAATTAATTCTCGTGATTAAATGACCTATTATCGGGCCTTTGAGCAAAGTTTGCACTATGAAAGCAATAGTTTCTTTTTTAATGTAGCAGCGCGTTGGCGTTTGGTGCGTGCCTTTTTTTTTTTTTGCATCTTGAAGGCCGAATGCGATATGCTGAAGCTTAATAGTCTTCAGTACCCAAATGTCATTAGCAGTGACGTAATACGTCTTCTATCTAGTATTCATTTATTGTAAAAGGCACTCTGAGAATACTTCAGACAATGTCGCCCTTTTATTCGAGATCAGATTATGCACTTTTTGTATGTGTAGTTTGTTTAACTTTTTGAGTTGATATGACAAAGCAAGAACGCACCAGGAAGGCTGTATACATTACAATGACATACGGCTGACACATGATCCCGGCTCATCGCCTCAAAAAAAACTTTGGTTTAATGTAATGTGGATGGTGTCCGTACACTGGAGGGGGAAGAATGATGAAGGAATGCCATCTCGTAAAGGTTACTACGCTAGTGACACTTGAAAGCCTAGGAATGATAAGCTCTTAATTATATTTAGCATCACTTTCACTTGCTTAATGAAGGACAATTGCATAAGCCTTGATGCACTTTGTGCGGATATATATTCACCTTTATCTCGTTTATTTTAGCGTCTTCGTTTGGTCCAAAGCAAATATTTCCTACGTAGAGAGTTAGTATATATACTGGCGATATTCTTCGGCAAACATGGGTTGTAATCGACACTTGGTTTTACATTATTCTGCCGAACGCTTGAAGCTTAAACAATGAATCTCTTCCTACACGACGAACTTTGTGTGTTTTACGATCTCTACAATATATATTGTATCCTACCGTGTTTACGTGTTTGTACGACGAAAATTGGCGCGTGTACAAGCACTCATAGAACCTGTGGGGTTCGTCAGCGCAAACATGTTTCAGATATTTCGAACCGCGTGCATGTCTGTAAGGTAAAGAGTACATTATTACACTGTAAATATTTACTCTAGAATAACTAATTAAAAAGGGATAGAAACGTCATTACGAAAAATTCACGCAGAAACTCCACTGGAGTTGTTTAAGTATGCGTAAGCATTCTGCCCCTCGCTCATCTCCACGCAGCGTGGTGTTATTATTCTTATCAAGCTTGATCCGACCAGCATAAACACTTATCAAACTTATTTTTTATCAGTCATTATCAACCTTATCGGACTGCATTCGAGACCTTCTCACCACCTACATCGGTCATCACCTGCTGAAGCGCATCTCCAGCGAAGCTGTTGCAAAACCACATTACAACTGCTGGGGGGGGTGGGGGGGGGGGAGTATGCAATGCTTTATTGATTGCTCGGATTGTTGTTTTGAGCTTGTTTTTTTTATTGAAACGTGTGCTATTATGTGTGTTGTATGGGGGATTTAAAAGTATGCACTGTTCACTTCCCTTTGCTTAGCGCTTGCAGCCTCAGCCTTACGGTGGTATGAGCCATTGCATTTTTACTTACTCACGGGGGTATGAGCCATTGCATTCGACATACGCGATGGACGGACGGGTTTCCTCGATAGGCAGGTATAGTAATGCTTACGCATTTAAAAAGGTATGAAGTGATGTTCCTCTATCCTGATATCCTCCGCCAAGTAGCAATAAGAAAATGGCACTGCTATGTACAAGCAGAGAAAGGGAAACAATGAAGGGGGTAGAAACACAAGAAGAATCTAGAGAGAGAGGAAGGGGTGCCGGCACGCACGCGCGAGAAAATGATCACGTAAAGCACAATGAACACCAGTTTAGGCTACAGTCGTTCGCGCAGGTCTCTTGTCCTTAAAACTTTAGCAGAGCCTTCGATGGCGTGCACTCTGTCGTCATGGCTTGAGAGGCCAGCCTTCCGAAATGGTTTGCTATAATAATTGTTTGTGATCAAAGTGAGCTAGCGCAATTACGAGCAATAGCATTTGTTCTTTGTAGCTAGGACTGCTACACAGAACGTGCTGAAGCGTCTCTTTGCGACCACAGTCCTCACATCTAGCGTTGTCGTCCATTCGAAGTTGAAAGGCAAAAAAAAAAATATACAAGGGCCAGTCCTATAGCCATTGCCGACAAACCAAGCTGGCGTCTCGGTGGCAGAGTCCAGTTTGAATACGAAGCCGGAGCAAAGTGTCCAGATGCTGAAGCCGGTTGTATTAAAAACTTGAAGTTTTACACGTGAAAAACGTGGTGTCTCGTGTAAGCACTCAAAATTTTCCGAAGGCATCTGACCTTGATGGTAGTGTGAACTCCTTCTCGTGCAGATATTCACAATGTCACTCTCAAGCAAAACAGCAGAGAATGCCAATCGTGATGTTCAACATATTATTAGGAAAGAGTAAAGACGGTCCGTCAATGGCAATGTAAACTTACGAATGAAACACTTTCTGAATGTGGTTCGTGAAGCTTCGCAGTTTATTCCTTGCTTTGGGGAGACTGTGTGCAAGTACGGATTGAAAGTGTACCGCGACAACGCTGGAGTGATAGCGCTCCACAATTCCAGAAAAGTAGCGCAGATTATACGGAAAAAGCTGCAACTCCCCCCCACCTCCTCCTTCTCTTAGAAAAAAATATAAGCAGGGTATTTAATAACCCACCTTCGAATTGTTTTGTCGTTCAATGCTCATACGGCATTGAACTGTAACCCCGTTTGTGTACGTTCATCGAGAAGAGGTTATTGGCTAAGCAGGATCTCTAACGTGATGTGACACGTAGCTAGCATGTACACTAAGCCATCTATTGACAGTGACAAGTAAAAAAAAATACGACTGAACACATCTCATGATGAATGTGGACGTTAATGTGAACACCATTGAAGCAATGTATCGACACACAATAACACCACCGCTGAAACGCGTCATGTAAGAAGCGTGCATACAGCCGCGCTGCTCTTTCGTGTGGTCCTCTGTACACACTGAGCCATCTGGTGCCGCCCCATTGAAGTCCTCGCGTGGCGCGTTTGTGAATGTATCTTCCGATAAGATTGCCTGAATCTATATGACCGGTGTTCGACTCCGCCCAGCACATAGAGCGGCACATACCCGTGAGGCAAGTTGGCATGGAGCAGGTTTACTGAACATCGGCATATACCTTGTGGCAAATACCCAGTTACCTAAGTTAGCGTTAAAAAGGTTAACTCAGTAGCGGCACTTAACCATTTGCACATGCCCAATTACCCAAATTGACATCAAACAGGTTGATTGAAGTGTGGCACACCTATTTTCACATACCCAGTGATGAATTTTTGGGAAAAAGACGTTCAATGGAGAGTGACACGTAGGCAGTGGCACCTACCCAGCAACACAAGTTGGCGTGAAAAGGGTCAACTGGTGAGCAGCACATACACAATGTCACATACCCGTGCACCTGGTTAACCTCCCGGCCTTTTCTTTCTTCTTTTTCCTCCTCCTCCTCCTCCTCCTCCTCCTCTGTGAGCTAAGTTGGCCCATGATGATTGGTTTGCAACCTGGTTCTTTCATCACAGCAGCCCGATGTTCTAAGCATTAAACAATGGACTACCCAGTGGACCAAGTTGGTGGGAAGATGGTTAGAGAGACAGGTAGACAGCCAGATCAATAGGCAGCCCCGGAGAAATACCCTAAGAATGATTATCGCATTATAATAGTCTCCTTGACACTCATATAAGACGTTATACACCTGCTATTTATCCTTTTCAGATTTGGGAAATAGTTTCCTCACTCATGTCGCCAGCAATAACGGGGGGAACCCCAGTTGCTCTGCAACAATTAGCATGCCGTGGGGACGCAGCAGATGCACAAACAGCCAAAACCGATGATTGTCGGGACGAAAAAAAAAGGTAACAGAAGGAATGATTGCATCAATAACATGGTATAGAGGAATTTCACTTACCTTCTCTACAACGTACCTACTCGCTAACATACGCAAACAGTTATTTTCGCATTAAATGTTTTTCTTCATGATTCGACGCCAGTTGCCACTTACAGCTGGTCATTCCTTCTATGAAATCTTATAAATGACACGCGAGTCTGTATAAAGAAGGCACGAATACGCACGGAACCACATTTGAAGCCATACCGTAGCCTTTTCTTTCGAGCCAGTTGTCCTAGGAAACAATAGTGCGCTCAGAAACCTTAGGGACGGGACCGCAGAACAAACACGATGCATCAACTACGACAGAGTGGTTTTTCTCCTCTCCCTCCGTTCAATCTCGTTTGTCAAGTTTCCAAAAGCAGCACTTGGGTCAAGACGCCCGCAACAGAGAACTAGTTTCTGTAATGAAATAAACGCAAAGCAAAGCCAGAAGTGCAGGCACAGCCTCCTGTGTTGTGTTGTGCGTCTCGGGCTGATGCCGAGTGCAAACAGAGCAGCGTGGGAGCCACCGACTTATTTCCGGCCTTCTCAAGAATGCTGACTTTCCTGGGCGGCTCAACATTTGGACATGCTACGCGAGGCTCAGCAAACACAGGACAAAGGGGATGGCCGGACAAGTGCTCAAGAAACCCAGGACTGGAAGGAACATGGAAAGAAAAAACATACATAAACAAATGAAAGCGCGCAAGGCAACGACTCGCACAGCGGAATTAAGACCGCGATCAAAGACGCAAAGCAATGAATAAACAAAAATAGCACGGATGCGGCTTTCTTGTATTTCAGAAACGCGCACTAGGCAGCACTTCTTTTTGCTGATTCATGCAACAAAATTAAATTAGCATGCCAACTTAATTAGGCCGGCACTCCTTTGATATGGGATCTTTTCTGTAGCTACAGTTTACGGAACCCACAGGTGTTAAAGCCCAACCACAAGGAACAAGTTTCCGGGGGATTTTCAGCCTGTGCGCCGGCCGGCGTCGTGTGGCGTGAGCCGACTTCGGCCGGCTTTCATGCTTTGCTAGCACTTCGCGAGTGGGCGCTGGCATGGGCAGGATGCTTATATGCAAGTGCCCTAGCATGGGCAGCCTAGGATATAAAGCGAGCGTCGCCCTCAGCGTCGCATTGTCATTGACAATGCGACGGCCGGCGCCAACGAGGAAAATCCGTAAAAAATTGTGTGGTTGGTGCTTTACGCAATATGTTATTAGCTGATGTATACCTATTTCTTCTTCATTAGCCAATGGTGTTGTTTAACAATGGCGTTTCACACCAAACTGTGTTCCCCTATAGCCCGTGGCACCCAGGTGACATATGTTTTCAATTGCGCTACTTGAAAACGTGCTTTCGCGCCTAAGATTAATTGATTAAAAGAAACTGTAGGACCATACAGAAAGCAACCATCAAATGTCACAGGAAATAGTCGCTGCAGGTGCGGCAACGACAATGAATATGATGACCACTGTAATGACATAATGTTAACAATGACAGCGATGACGGTAGGTTAGCCACTTCCATGTCATACATGCAGTGTAAGGTGTACAAATATACCTATATATCTAAGAATTTATTTGCATGGTATTGCTGATGATGATGATGATGATGTTAAATGGGGTTTATTGGCACAAGGGCCAGAGATGGCCAAAGTGACTACCTTCAATATAGTGACTACCTTACAATGGGAAGCCGCCGAACAAACAAACATGTTTTGGCAATACCTGTAGAAGGAGAGTATGTTTATTGAGTTCACTAATACGAGTTATTGCATCGCCACAATATGCGGTCCCTTCCTCAGGCATTCCATATTTGAACATTCCTCGGCCTGTTCGCGGCCCCTTCTCATCTCAATTCTACAGAGATGTGACCATTCGCCTTTTCCTAACTGATTCGAAGGTCCGTATCATTGACTCTACGCATCCGTTCTCTCGTTGTTGCAAGAATTGCGCTTTCATTCTGAACTTTCTGTCTACCATTAAAGGAGCACAGCGTCGATTCCGTCATTTACCGGTTTATGTTATGTACAACCTTCATTTTGTCCGCACTGCGTACATAAACATATCTCGCTGCAGAAAGCGCCTCAATCATTTTCTAACTTATCTGTTAGAGATCGATGTCGCAGAGACCAGCCGAACAACCAACAATGCCCCGAAAGGACAAGAGGCACCACACCACCAGCATGCAGAGAGCTCAAATATTACACAGGCTTCAAACTGAGACATTGGGTTCAACTACCGTGCAGCACCGGTTTCCTATCCTGTCCTACCCTGTCCCACCTTCCTGCGTTTGAAATCACTAGCGAACAATGTTCTTCGCTAGCGCGCGCGCGCGTGTAGCCTGAGCTGTTCGATGTCTTTCTTATTAGTGGCTAGGATGTAGCGGTTACATTCATATATTATAGGCCAAATTCTGAGACTATCAGCTCAGTGTCATCAGGAAGGGTGCTTATACAACACGAAATGCAGAGACAGAGATCTCCGCAATAAGACGACGAAATTGGTCATATTCAACCTTCTTTAAACATTCGTCATTAGGCGGTTAATGAGGTAAAGATTCCAATCACCATAACCAGGCAGTTCTGAGTGCAGAGAAAAAAGAAAAACAACAATACAGCACGCAAGGACACTAATTGCTTTTCAGTTAACCCAGCAGTAAATGACTGATTTACAAATCGGGCTGGTCCTGAATCCTTCAAGAGATGCTTCTAATTGCCAGGAAATGCTCTGCCTTCGGCTTGTTCTGCACAAGTGAGACCATAGGCAGCCTTTTTTATTATTACTGTTATTGTAACTTGATGACTGATTGTGAAATGGAAAGTTGCATTCGGCGCATGTTCTGCGTTACGTTTTGCTATATGATGCGAATGCAGCTACATGAAAGCGCACTAGATTTTAGTACCTAATTTATTTATATTTTAGTACGTAAACTTTTTAGTACAAAAGATTTTAGTACGTAGGCGTTCCGTTTTTTTTTTTTTCGTATGAACACGTTCGGTCGCTGTACAAGCTTCGTGGTCTAAGTTTACATAACCTTATTTATTCTGCCAGAATGCCTTTCCATTGTCCCGGAAAGTAAGCACGTATCAGCGTACCCAACCACTGATTACCGTCCATTGCCGATATTTGTACGTCATGCAATCTCATACACAAAGTAGTAGACTGAGGCAAGAGTGTCTGACAGGCCTAAATTCAAGTGCTCTCCAACTTGACCCCGGCGCCTCCTGCATTTTCATACTTGTGTTTCTGCTGCGTCGTTCCTCCCCCAAAGCCGCCTCCGGTGTTCTTGACTAAGGAAAACAGTGGCTTCGCTTGCAGAAGCAAATCATTTTCATATATATTTTGCAAGCAATTTACATTGTACAGTCTGGCTCCTTAAAGCAGCCAAGACTCCTTTTATTAGGCTTGAACGCGACCCAGCCTGGCCACATTTGTTGTATCTTTTTTGTTTTATATTCCTACCCCCGAATCCTATCGTTATTCGTTCCCCCCGTATCAAAAGAAACTGGCTGGCCTGCTTTCAAGGACGTCACTCTAAAACAATCATCTAATCCCTCTGCATTGGCAGTTGTAAATAAAGCAGCTCCTTATTAAGCTCAGTGTTCTTTCTTTTGTGGCAAAAAATTATGGTCTGCTATTTCCGTGCTTCACCCTGCTATACATGTTTGGAACATTAACTCTGATCGGGCATTGCGGATACAAAGCTATAAGTGTCGAAAATTGCATGTTTTTTTTTCCTTATTGCACCACGTGGATGGAACCACAATTCTATATCCTGATTTATACCGTACAATTCAAATTAAGTACTTCGCTGGCAACATAGCATATTCTTAAGTAAACTTTTATAAAGGCCATACTTCAGTGCTTACCGAGTTGAATTAGTGACAATCTCTCAAGCTTGACAAGCGTTGAACTCCTTACTTGCCGGATAACTTTATATTCACACATATAAATTGTTTGTCTTTTTCGGGCGACAGTTTTTCACCGGCTAATCACTGTTACAAAGTTACCACTCACTGTAGAATACGCCTCCAGGTAGTAGAATTTTCTGCAACGTTGTCGCCAATTCAGAAGAGAAAGAATCTTGTCTAGTTTTATAGTGTGCGCGGTGTAAATAGAGGTGTACATTCTGGAACGTACACAAGCACCGGTTAGTACGCTCGAATGCACGATACCTCTCGTATAAATAGCCGATGCATTTGATCGACGCATGCGGCGTCGAATTCAAAAAGCTTTTCCTTCGTAAGTGCTATTTGCCATTGGCCAGCGGGCTTCCCTAATGATAAGTCCAGCATCAGGATTAGGCTGAAATTTTTTCTTAGGAACAATTCTAGCGTAAGGCGTTTTCATGAATATGGACCCAGATCTCTATGATCGACGACTTTACTCACCACTATTATTGCGTAACATTATATGGAAGCCAGTCTACAAAGGCCGTTTGAAGCCAGAAAACTTTTTTTTCTCAGAACAGGGCGAGAAAACACAGTTTAAGCCCATTGTGGGCTCTGTTGATAGCTACCACTCGGAGTACAGTGATAAATGACCCATTGTCCGCGATAACAATAGACGCCCAGACGCAAAACATTCTACGAGGCCATCCACCTTTCGCCATTCCCCATACGCCATACGTAGAAAGGAGGCCCTAAACCTAGGCCATAAATGCCTAAGCGTATGCACAAAATTAAGCGAAACCTCACTGAATGGGAACGGTCCATGATATGTGTAGCATTATATGGTGGTCAGCGTTGTGCTTCATGTATATCTGTGGCAATGTGAATATGTGCATCTCTTGATTCGTACTCCTCACGCATTTGCAAATAAATGACGCACAGTACATAAGTATAACCCCCCCCCCCACACACACACACACACACACACAACACACAAACACACAAACACACACACACATGATTACCACACACAACACATTATGCACTACGCCGACAGAAATATAATGCTACGCATATCTTGGAAAGTACCCGTTCAGTCAGGTCCCACTTAATTTGTTTTTCTTGTGCTTTGACTGTTGCTTGTTTGGCTCGGCACAAGTTCGCGCAATAAAGAGTCACATTTTTACCTCGCACTTTTAGGCAGTTCTATCTTCAGCGACAACTTGACATTCTACAGCACATAGAATACCACCCCGTACAGGTTGTTGTAGGTGCGTGTATATTCTGAATTATATTGACCACACTCCATGAATTATACTGACCACTCTCCGCCTAGCACTAATATAGTTAAGTCAACTTTTTAATTGCCTGATATATTGATGTAACGGGGGGGCGGGAGGCGTCTGGTAAAAACCTTGCAGGTTCGGCTCTTCTTAAATTTTGTTATTATCGAGGAGGAAAACCGAAAACCAGCCAGGAATAAATAAATAAGTAGGCAAATAAATAAATAATAGGACAACTTCATGCTTGGAGGAATCCCTTTGGACTAGATATTAGACCTTGCATTGTGCACAACTTCTCAGATGTAACTACCTCCTTTCCTCGAGTACAAACCCATTGTTTCACCGTGCTAAAGATATACGAACGCAAAATAAGTTAGTGGAACGCCAAAACACACAGATCGAGCTCAGAAGTGCCAGAGCTCACGTGTCAGAAAATCAACGATAGAACGCTGCTCCGCACTACCGAATTCCATTTAAAAGGCGCGCGAAGGTGCGCTTCATCGAGGGTCACCTTAAAAATTCACTTCAACGTTTTCTTTTCTCCTACTTCTCAGTGGAATCGACTCCGGCATCGTTTTCTGTGGCTTTTGCTTTTCATCCACTCTTTCGTGCTACCGTTGTGCCCTTCTCCCATGCTCAGGATTCAAATCAATGACGACGGCTGCAATGTGAACTGCGCGACGCAGGATCGGCATGTTTAGGGTTCTTTGGCGGAACTCCGGGGCGTCTTGTCTCCTTCGCTGACATTTTTAATAAGGCGCCTCCACGTTGGCGCAATGAAAAGAAGGAGCTCCGCATTTCAGTTCCTCGCGGCAAACAGTTTGCTGCGCTTCGGTGCGTGCTCGCGAATTCCTAGGGATGCTCGAACCCCTGGCGCTTGTTCGCCACCAATTGTGCGTTCATTATAGTGAAATATTCCTGTGACCCTCTAGGCTTGGCATGCTTCTTCGTGGAACCGCCTTTTGCGGAGAAAAACCCCGGCAACGCAGAACTCGTGGGTATTCGCTTGCTGCCGATGCATTCATGTCTCTCTGCGCGTACTCTTTCGTACGTTTTCGCTCCATCGAAATATGCGGAAACTGGTAATGTGAAGAGGCACCCGTGGACAAATATTTGAAGAGCGTACCTGGGAACATTATTTGTGCAGCAAGGTAATATAAGAATCATTTGCCAAACGTTTTGTCTTTTATTTCTTCTGACCATTCCTTGATCTTTTCTTCGTTCTTTTTTATCTTTTTGTCTGAATCAGTTTTCATGGTGACTTCGAATGACTTCGCCTCACTTCTGTTATAGCTTCGCTTCTGGATATTGGAGTACAAAGTTCTAATTCACAGAATACGTAACGTCGTGGTATGCGCCATCTTTTTTTTTTCTTTTTAATGACATAGAATCACTTTACCCCTTTAAGTGTCACTGTCATATCTGTACATTGTCGTATTTCTGTCCCGTCATGTCAGTGACGTACCCGTTCCTTCTCCACTCTCTCCTTTCGGATGTGCGCAGTTACACGATATTGGCGAGCTCTGAGGTGGTTCCGCCCCACGTTGTATATTTCTAAAGACCTATTTTCTCCTTCCGTCAGGTTTCTCCAGTTTTTTTTTTTTCTTTTTGTTAGCGGCTGTGGAACGTTGAGGAGGTAGCTGCGCCGCGCGGAGCGTTCGCATCCGCAGATTGGAAGGGTGGCTCCCGGACTTAGTACACCACTACGGCGGCCATTATACGTTGAAATATTCGCGCCTTAGCGAAGATGGCGTGTTTCTGCCATGTGTCGTGTAAGTAGATAAATGTTTTTTTTTTTTCGTCGTCTTCGGTTCTCTTCGTTACGGCGGACCTCCTTTCCAGCGACGAGGGTGCTCCTTTAATTTGTGGGAGTTCTCCGGGATGGCATTGCGCTCTGTTTTATCTCTATCTTCCGTTGCACTCTGTTTCATCTATATGTTGCCCTATTTAATTTGACTTAAAAGGGCAGCAGCTTGGGCTATTGCCCCGCCCTGACTGAACCTTGTAAGGTCGAGCGGATTTTCTCTGGTGGGCCCTATTTTGGCGTTTATCGGTACCTCTCACGTTGTGTACTCGACCTTTTCTTAGCGCTCTAATCGTCGTCATCATCATCAGACTGTATTTGTGTCCACTACAGGACGAAGGGTTCTTCCCGCGATCTCCAATTCCCCTGTCTTGCGCTAGCTGCTTCCAACTTGCGCCTGCAAATTTCCTAACTTCATCACCCCACCTATTTTCTGCCGTCCTCGACTGCGCTTCCCTTCTCTTGGTATCCATTCTGTAACTCTAATGGTCCACCGGTTATCCATCCTACGCATTACATGGCCTGCCCAGCTCCATTTTTTCCTCCTAATGTCGACTAGAATATCGACTATCCCCGTTTGCTCTCTATTCCACACCGCTCTCTTCTTGTCTCTTAACGTTAGGCCTAGCTTTATTTTGTTCCATCGCTCTTTGTGCGGTCCTTAAGTTGTTCTCGAGATTATTTGTTAACCTCCAAGTTCCTGCCCCATATGTTAGCACCGGTAGACTGCAATGATTCTACACTTTTCTTTTTAACGACGGTGGTAAGCTCCCAGTCAGGATTTGGTAATGCCTGCCATATGCACTCCAACCCAATTTTATTCTGCAAATTTCCTTCGCGTGATTAGGGTCCCTTGTGAGTAATTGGCCTAGATAAGCGTACTCCTTTGTACACTAGAGGCTAACCGGCGATGCTGAATTATTGTTCCCTTGCCAGGCTATTGAACATTATTCTTGTCTTCTGCATATTAATCTTCAATACCACTTTTACACTTTCTCGGTTAATGTCCTTCATCATTTGTTGTAATTCGTCCCCATTGTTTCTGAACAGGACAATGTCATATAGGACAATGTCAATAACATAGGACAATGTCATATGCAAAGCGAAGGTTGCTGAGATATTCGCCGTCTATCCTCACTCCTAAGCCTTCCCACTCTAAGAGCTAGAATACTTCTAAGCATGCAGTGAATAGCATTGGAGAGATTGTGTCTGCTTGCCTGACCTCTTTCTTGATAGGTAACTTTCTACATTTTTTTTGAGAACCAAGGTAGCTGGGGAATCCTTGTAGATGTTTGCCAAGATATTCACGTATGCCTCCTGTACTCTTTGATTACGCAATGCCTCTATGACTGCTGGTATCTCCACTGAATCAAATGCCTTTTCATAATCTATGAAGGCCATATACAGAGGTTGATTGAACTCCGCAGATTTCTCGAGTACCTGATTGATTACATAGATATGATCCATCGTAGAATATCCAATCCTGAATCCAGCCTGTTCTCTTCGTTGGCTGAAGTGTTGCTCGGGTTCTGTTGAAAATTATCATGGTGAATATTTTATACAATACTGAAAGCAAGCTAATAGGTCTATAATTCTTCAATTTTTTTTAAGGTCTTCCCTCGTATGGATTAGTATAATGTTGGTGCTCTTCCAGCTCTCTGGTACACTTGAAGTCTTGATGTATTGCATATAAAGGGCCGCAAGCTTTACAAGCATGATATCTCCTCCATCTTTAATTTTATCCATTGTTATCTCTAGCAGCTTTTCCCCTGGTCATGTCTTTCAAGGGCCTTCTAACTTCACCGCTAGTTATAGAAGGATCCTCTGTATCCTATTCATCACTACTTGGAATGAAAGTAGCTTGGCTGCTCGGGGTATAGAATTCTTCCGCTGGTTTTACTATACGATCTAAATTGCTGATATTACCCTGCTTATCGTTCAGTGCATACATTTTGCCTTGTCCTATATGCCAAGTTTTCTTCTCGCCAATTTCATGCTGCGTCCATATTTTACTGCTTCCTCAATCTTTTCCACATTATAATTTCGAATATCCCTTACTTTCTTCTTGTTGATCAGTTTTGACACTTCAGTGAATTCTATCTGGTCTCTAGAGTTTGACACTATCATGTGTTTCAGTTTCTCTATTAGGTCCTTTGTTACTTGGTAGAGCTTACCTACTGGTTGCCTTGGTGCCGTACCTTACACTTAAATTGCTGCTTCTGAGATCAGCCTAGTTACAGTTCCATTCATTACCTCTATGTTGTCTTCATCTTCCTGTTCTAAAGCTGCATATTTGTTTTCGAGCACCAGCCTGAATTGGTCTGCTTTTACCCTTACTGCGTCTAGGTTGGCCTGTTTCTTCTTGACTAATTTTATTCTTTCTCTCTTCAAATCGAGAGATTTGAAGAGAGAACCCTATTTGAAGAGAACCCTACCCTACACTAACTAACCCTACCTAACACTTCTACATCCTGCACTATGGTGGGATCGGCAGGGCGTATAAAATATTGACGCGAAGTAAGCTGCCCACTACAGGCACCGATCGTCACAAGTCAGCTGCCCACTACAGACACAAGATCGCCAGAGAGAAGACGACGAAGGGCGCAGGTGTGCGCGCGTTCTCTTGAGTGTCGGCCATCATTAAAGAAGGCTGTTCTCTTTCGGCGAGTTCGTATTAATTATCTTCGTGACATTTTACTGGTGTAGGCGCTGCGTATATGACACCACTGCCGAAGACGCAGCGCATTAAGCTTTTCCAGGTCCACTTCCTGTTGCTGTGCTCCCTGAGGAAGGTGTTCATTATTCGGAGCCTATTCCTTTCCGCGAATTCTACCAACATCTCTCCTCTACTGTTCCTAGAATCGATGCCGTAGTTGCCAATCTCTTGCTCACCAGCCTGCTTTTTCCTCACTTTTGCATTGAAGTCACCCATGAATTAGAGCACTGCACGGGCCAATTTTTTCAGCCCGGGCCCGGCCCGGGCCCCTTTTTACGTTGGGCTGCCCGCCCGAGCCCGACCAAAAGTTTTATGGCGAGACCCGGGCCCGGCCCGTCCCGGAAATAATATACGTTACCCGCCCGGCCCGCCACCCCTTTACCTTAGGCCCGATTCCGGCCCAAGCCCGGCTCGAAACCGGCCCGAACCCGGCCCGAGGCCGCAAAAGATCACTGAACGGCATTAAAAAAATAAAGAGAATGAAAGTAATTTATTTTAAGGCATAAATAACATGCCATATGTAATTATGAAGACCATTTGAGCGGTCTGAACGCAAATACCAGCGCGCGAAGTAGTACGAATGACCCTGCCGAGCAGTATCTCCAGCAGTTTCCAACGGCGCGACCTTGATGCGCCCCAATCGACTTCTATCGCAGCGCCGCCACAGTATTTTTGCACGTCGGGCGCCTCACTGCAAAGCATGCGCCGCCCGAGCCGCTCGTCCCACTCAACCGTATTGTAGTACACTCAAGCCGAAGCGCAGCCACGATACGTCGTGAGCGCAGCGCATGGATGAAGTAAATGGTCAAAGAAAGCTTCTCGTTCATCCATGGTGCAGCATAATGCGCTGCTGCTAGGCGGCCGGTTGAGAACATGCGTGCATCATCGATGAACGCAGTGCCATATTTCAACCACGTGACGAATTATCTTACCACTCATCGATAATGGTATAGCCCCATTAGCACTCGGCGATATTTTTTGCCGGTGTCAGACGCCACTCCATGCCTTAAAATGTAGCGTACTGGGGGAGGACTTGAACTTACGACCTTCAGATTAGAAGCCGGGTGTTATAACTCTGCTCCACGCCACCGCTCCTTGATGATGACAATTTTTTCCTTTTATCATATCATTTATGTAGTACATCGACTTCGTCCAGCCATACTAATAAAATTTAGTTGGAATATTGCGCTTCTGTTTGTTATATCACGAGTTTTTCTCCTCTCTTTGTGCTCAAATATTCGCCCACATAAACCAGGAAAGTCAAATGAAATTACAAAAGATTTGCGTCGCACTCATTTTTACTGTAGCTAAAAGCAACCGCACCGATTTGAGAGCATCACAGTTCAGTTGGGACTACAGCAAAAAACATTTAGGCTGTTGCTTAGGAACGTACTGGCGCTTAAATTTTACTCTGCGTGGTGCCTCCGCTGGCATTATCGGGGAAATATGCTCCACCTGGTGCATAAAAGCGAGATTTCAGCTAGCAACTTTGTGTGATGTTTTCAAAGGCAGCATAAATGTTTGCTGTTAAACAGAAACAGCCAACATTTATTCAAAATTTTATTTTCAAAAATAAAATAATCTGTGCAGAAGAGGTTAGACCATTAAAACAGGATAAAATGTTTTTACAATTATTTGCGTATTGCGGACTATTCAACTAAGCAGAAAGCTGCAGTAACCACAAATTGACTGGCGGAGTCCTCACGTGACAGGTAAGAGAGTGAGCAGTTTATTTGGTTAAGAAATACCATGGTTTTTATCCATTGGCTCAGGTTAGTTGCAATACATTCATCGAAATATACACACCATAGTTTGCACATTGTATTGGCGGAAAACACACACTGCAGTTGACGAGTACGTCAGGGCGTGTTTTAGAGCTAACCATATAGGAAACATAACTGGGCCCGATACTGCTGACACACCTCGGGAAATTTTGGCAGGTTGTTCCTGCCGCATGGTTCCTTCGCTCGAATAAAACTCCTGGGGATGTCACCACCTTGCATGCAATAGTCTTGCATCACTTCAACACGGCTAAATGCGTTCGGGACTTTGAGAAATCTTCCGCTATAGCCAAAATTCGTTGCCATCAATGTATCGGGTAAATGGCTTTTTCCGATGCAAATTCTTTTCCCCTGACAAAGCTTTCGCAACTTAAGGTGCTGCATATGCACAGTTTACGAGTTCCAGCGCAATTTGTGAGAAGTCGAGGAACTTTGTCGACCAATCGATCATCTGCTGCATCAGTGGCCCCCAAGCTCATAGGTATGTGCTCGTTAAGCAACCGAGAAAGCCGCTGTGCGGCCATTCCAGTCGTTAACGACTCGACCGGTATGCATAGGCAAAAGCGCGAGTAGCATGCAAATAAAAATATACGAACGGCACTGCGAAGGGCACTGCGGCATTCCCCTTCTATAGCAAATGAAGAAGCATCAGTGGATAGGTTACGCCACCTTCGCCAATATAGTCGATCCAAAACGAAGTCGGGTCGTTTATGGCAGCCTGATACAGAGGTAAGGTAACGGCCAGGCTTTGCGCGATCATTAGTGCAGCTATTGTTCGGTGCTTGCAATGTGTATATGGTGCTCAAATGCATAGCTCAGTCAAGCTATTGCAAGTGAATACTTTTTTGCTACCTTTTAAGAATATTTTCTAAAAGTGTATAGTGAATATATAGGTGTTGCAATGTTAATGCGAAAGGTTATATTGGAAGCTCTCAGCAAGGTCACGCAATGTCATTTCCAGTCTTTGTTCAACTTATTAAAGGATTTTTTGTTTACAAGTCCGCGAAAGTGATGCTACACTCTTGAACTAAACTTAGTAATCTCTACATTATCCGAAAATCATGAGGATATATGCAGTAACTAATTATTGCAATTAAAAAAAACGCAATTTCTTGGTTGTGTCATGATTGTGAAGTGATAAGCTAGCTAGGAGTTTGAACATAGGCAGTCTGTATCACCTGTGTAGTAAGGATCTATTTAGGGTGACTCACGTGACCATAAAATATTTTGGTGGTCTTGTGTCCTTTGGGTACGAAGGCCCCGCATCACCCATAACAGAGTCCAAATCTCTGCCCTCTTCACGCGCTATAGGTGCTGCTACCACCGCATTGGTTTAACGATGCTGTTCCTCTCCACTCTTTCTCTTCCTATCCCTTATCGCTTTCCCTCGCTCAGGGTAACCAACCAACAATACCTCTGGGTCACCTCTAATACCATTCCATACATTCCTGATGGCCGTGTTTTTATTTGATTCATGTTCCTGACCCTTTCTTCAAAACTTACATTGCTTTGTGCTTCTCTGACTTTAATAGAAGTCCAGCCCCTGTCACCCTGCACGGCATCCTCCCAAAGCCAACCGGCCAAACCAATCTTTGTTTAAGTTGCAACCCCGACAAGATATAGGATTTTAAGTATAGAGTGACATATGCGAACGTTAGCGCTGGTAAAATTCCTCCTTTCCAGATTTCACACACCACCTCATATTTACTGTGGCCCCAAAGTTCCCTATTTTTCACTATTGCTGCATTGTGCTTCCAATTTATTTTCAGATTATCTTGGTGGGTGTTTGGGTAAGTCTTTCCTTCGTTTATGTATACGCCGAGGTAGTTATATTGCTTGACTATAGGTATGACTTGCTGTTGATTTGACACTGCACCATTACTCATCTCTCAATGAAAGATCATAATTCCCGATTTCTCTGTGCTAAACTAAAGGCTTAGATCTGTCGCTGCGTTGCCAACAGATAGTCACAAGCATCTGTAAATCTCTTGCATTGTCCGCTAGTAACACTAAGTTGCCCACATACATCAGTCCGGGGGCATTCTAATTATTGCATCATCGTTACGCATGCATGATAAATCAAACCCTAAATTAATGTTTTTCAGTCGTCTTTCTATCCCCTTAACATAAAGCGTGAACAACAATGGAGGGAAAGGACATCTTTGCTTCAGTCCCTGGTGAATTTTCGCCACTCATTATTTTTTCGGCCTTCCCATACAATTTGCGCTCGGTTGTCTTTCATCTCCCTCCTATGTATCTCCTATATCGTCTCCTATGCCTTCGTGCTTGAGAATATCCCATAAAAAATCCCTGTCTACGTTGTCATAGGCTCCCTTAATGTCCTGAAACGCTATCCATAAAGGGTCTATTCAGAGCTACTGAAATCTTTATGCTCTGAGTTAGTACAAAGTACAAGTGTCTGCCGAGTCTGAACACATTCTGTAGTTCGCCTAGTACCTCATTTTTCTCCACCCACTACGACAGTTCTAATTTTATCACTTGTTGCCATAAGGTATATCACTGACGATACTTTAACTGGCCTGTATCACCTTTGACTTTGTGGATGAGGTTAATCTTGCTTTCACGCCATCCAAACGGAATTGTCTTTGTTTTAATCACTTGCTCTTATGGTATTAGTCAGCAGTTCCTTGCTCTTTTCACCGAGGTTTTTGATTAGCTGTGTTGGGATTTCATCGGACCCTGCGGTAGTGTTACTATGGACTTTTTTTCTGCTGTTTTCCAGTAAGAGTTTTCTATGCCAAATTTTTAACTCTCTGACTTCTCTGTAGTAGCTGTCATTCATAACGTCTCTGATGTACCACAGCACACCATCTCCTTGGAAGATGTTACCGTCTTTTTTCGTTAAAGCCGTTTGCGAATTTTTTAATTGGAGCTCCGAGTGCTCTTACATGGTTCCAGAATCTCCTTGGTGCGCCTTTGTCGCTTTTGCGAATATATGCATCCTAAGTTCAGCTGTGCATTTATTTTCGCTAGCACGAGCTCACTCGCCACCCATGTCTTTTCTCGGTATGTGTCCCCTCTAAAGAGCACTTCATGTAATCCCAAGTTTTTGGCTTGTTAATGATGTCTAGGCGCCTGCTTACGCTCTTCTATAGCTTGCCTTATTTCCTTATTCCACCACTTACGTGGTTTCCTCTTTCCCATGTAACATTTTTTTCGAGGTGTCTCCTGCTGCATAACGTCTACCAGTTCCTTATATTCCCAGTCTGTTGTAGGAAATGCCTCCATTTTCATCTCTGTGTTTTTTGCGATCTCTGTTATTTGCTTTTCATTTATTTTTAGAAATTCGTGTGGTATTGATTCGCATTCTGCGTTAGTATCTCTCTCTTTTCGAGCAAAATAACGCCATCTAGTGTCATATTTGAAAGTTAGCGCTCACATTTCCCATAAGCCTGCCTTTACTGTCACGTTGTGAAATGCACCATAAAAACCTACCTGATGACGGCTACATTCCTCACGTTCCTGATTTGTCCGCATGGACAAATTTACGCGACGTTTATGTTGCCGTATTGCATCGTATTGTCTCAGAATAATATTTCCCAAAGTGTCAGCAGCGGTTGCCATATCGACCGGTAGCCCAGCGTCGCCGTATCGGCTTCTATTATCTCAAAGCGGACTTGGTTAGGTTAATTACTCGAATAAAGCAACTCACTGTTATTATTATAATTTAATATTGAGAAAGAAGACACTTTGAAAGCGCGTTTGAAAGCGCGTAATGTACTCATGAGTAAAGGAAATTGCGTGTAGCCTGCTACGTAAGCCACCATTTTTGTTTAGAGTTTCGTGTGCCGGCAGCGGCCGGCACCGGTTGGTTGGCCAGTTGTCATTCTAGAGCGAACGCTTTTCCATAACTCCTGATAAGATTCGCTTCTGTTTACATGCACCACTGAAGTGCGCATTTTCCATCTCAAACTACTCCAGTTTCGTTCATTTGATGCAATACCCCTTCTTAGCGAATTACCTCGTTTACATGGGATGCGATACGCTTGAAATTCGCTGCGATACGCTTCTGTCGCATACATGTTAACGCCGCTGATTTTTCTACCGAATAATGCGACAATAACAAAATGCTCAAAATGCCTACACAAGAAAACAGGACAAGCATCCTAATATACTCGAGCATGTAGGACATATACAGGACTAATATTCAGAATCTTTCGACAGGGTTAAAAAAGAACTATAGTGTATTCTCCGAGAGGAAGAATCCAAGAATTTGCTAAATAAAGTGCAGCGTCAGTGATTAGGAGAGTAGACATCTGGTCTCAACATAGCGTGCGCCGAAATACTGGACAAGGAGCAGTTATTATCCCAACTCGTCACCAGTGTTTGTCGTAGCACTTGAAGAATGATCACACCCCGGTTCTTCCTTCTTACTTTTGTAGACACACCGGCGGCAGCGCTGATGCCGGCATCTCTGATTAGTGCTCGCTGAACGGCTCATCAGTACTGTAATCTTTCCTCATTTATCAAGAGTGGTGTGGCACTCAATCAGAGCATATACTCTTTGCTGCTGGGTATTTGCTGTGCGGCGTCCCTCTCCCCCAGCAGTGCAATGAGCACTATCTCTGACTATCATTCGTTGCGTGCCATCTCTATGTCGAGGTTCCGCCTCGTGCACGAAACGAACAAATTTTCTAGTCCCTATGAAGTGATAAATTATTTTTTGGTGCCCGTGCGAGGTTTTCCGTGCAAGCTTCATTATCTAACCGAAAAGAATATGTGCATGTGTTTTGGGGTGTGCTTAAATAAGAAACGGAAACAGACTGAGACGGATATTGTTAAAGACCCATCGTCGGCATGCAGGTGAGGTTTTTCTTTTTTGCCGCTTCCCGAGAGACGTGCTGTAGTATGGAAAGTGAAGTAGAAAAATTTAAATAAACGAGTGGGTGGCACTTCGAACGCTTTTTAATAAAAAATAGTTGGCGCCACTCTATATACTTCTCCGTGGTAGGCTTTTTTACAGTAGATAACCCAAATGTGTGACTTAATTTTGAGCTGTCTCTGTCTGTCTGTTCGCCAAACGTGGCGTTACTTACGAAGGCCACCTTTCTCATATTTGTCTAAGCAGCTCTACAGCAGGAACAGCCATGGAAAAAAATGCAACAATGCACCTCTTTTAACTCATATCACACCTGATAAACCCGAAAGGTTACAAAACATAGAAAAACAATAAAAATTTTCTGTTTCTTTTGTTCCGTGAATATTATTTTTATAGACATGGAAAATCAGTGAGGGAAACAAATATGAACAAAACCGATTGACGGTTCCAAGCTGTTGTTCCTATTTAAATTCATGACGCTTTCAGGTTAAAAACCCTGCTTTCTGCCTTTGTTTCTTCCTACTCCGTTTTAAAACGGCTTGTTCTATTTGTGTGTGACTTAACATCGATTCGAGCAAAATATTATTCCATGGTTTCCTTGTTGCGTCGACAGGAGAAAAAGTAATAAAATTCTTTATTTATACCTGCTGACCATACGTTCAGAGGAAAACACTGATCTAAGAATCGAACATAGCCAACACTTATGGCTCCCGCAACGGCCGTCCATGTATGACGTCAGCCACACCGAGCTTCACGGCCTGCAGCGCTGATTACTTCTGCCAAGAAGTATCACCTACCTATGTGGGGAAACGCTTGTGCAGTTAGCAGTCATCTGATCACTTAAAATGGGACCAGCAAAGAAGGCAATAACAATGTACTTCGAGGGCCAAGAATGGCAAGTGATAATGGAGAACGGCTTAATCAAAAGATGAATATGAAAGCCTTCGGTAAGTAGATAATTATTGGACCGTTTAAGGAATGTTTCGTAATCTGAACAGTCTTTTTTTTTTCAAATATATCAGTTGCGAAAACCCCCTCCAGACTCCGGGAACTTTCTGGGTACGTTTCTGTTGTGGAGGGGGGCGTTAAATGGGTGACGCCCGACCAAGGTGAAAAAAGGTTGCCAATCGAGAGTTATCGCCAGCTTAACAGTATTCGAAATAGCTAATCAAGCAGAATACAGGAAGTTTATCATCTAAAATACTATTGTGCTTTTCACTGTCTGGTCTTATTTTGTTGTTTTCTAGAAAGAGGTGACCCGCCGTGGTAGCTTATGGCTATCGTGTTGCGCTGCTGAACTCAACGTCATGGGTTCGACCCCGGCCACCAACGAGGAATGAATTCCGACGAGGATTGAATGCAAGAACGCTTGTTTACTTAGACATAGGAGCACACAAAAATCTCAGATGGTCAAAATTATCTGCAGCACTCCACTACGGCATGCCTCATATATAATGTAATCATGGTTTTGGCACGTAAAACCCCAGAATGAAATTAAATATCTGCACAAGAAGACATCTTATAGTTAATTTTCTTGTTATAGGTGGCGAAGAATTCGGCGGACTCCCTTCCTGTTCGCCAATCACTGTGCGCGAGTTTTGAAACATGACACGTGTGGAGACTTATACAACTTGTACAAATTTATATAAAAAGGTATGTCGTAATCGTGTAAGTAAGCAAAAGGCAGCCAGGCTGCAAAATCATGGACGTATCAGTAATTGGCATCGTGCATTGCACTCGGCAGACTAAGGACAAAAAGCAAGATCACCCGCTATCTCCGGATCACGCGAACATCAATTTCAATTCAGAGGATGTGCAGCACAAATTTGAGTGACGAGAAAGCTCGAACATTGCCTTTCAATCCCAATCGTATTGTCGCCTAAGTTGTAGCTTGTGGTCACTAGCTATCACAGGGTAGTTTGTCACGTGTACAATAGATGCCAGAACAGAAACTAATGCAGGCGATATACGCAAGACGACATTGCGCCACATCAGTCAAGAAATGGCGCAGGCTATTTCTTCTCCATACAGGCGCAAAATGTTAAACCTCTAAATGTGTATATAACGTAATAAAATCGGTTGAGCTAGTAACAATGACTACCAATTTCTTGCACCCCTCTACCAAGGAAAAAGGTAAATTTCCTCTCAGTATAATTGCACAGACTTGATTTGAAATTTCCTTTCTTGTTCTTTCTTCCCGCCACTTCACCTTGTAAATTTGCAATCTGCGATGAATCAAAACGAGCTGGAAGGCTACCACTTCCTTTCTACAAGCGACCGTCATGGCACTCTTTGAAACCACCGTCGTTCATCCACAGAAATATGAATCGATTTTATTCTGTGACTAAAAGAGAAGCACGCCATGAAAATGTACAATGTACAATTTTGATTCTTCTATATTTAAAAATAATGAGGGAGCACAGTCAGGCCTACTAGCAAACAGATGCAAGTGTTTGCATGCAGGTGTGCGCCTGGAGAGGAGAAAGGTCTGGAAGCATCCAGCTATGTTATTATTCGAAATACGAATCTTGCGGCGTTGTGACCGGAGAACATCGATTTAAAAGGCAAACCGTCTGCCTTATACGGTACTGTATATATACTGGTGAAAAAAATAAGGTCACCTGGTGGGCATGTTGATTTTAGACTTAGCCATGTATTCACCCGCGAGCAGCGCTAGCAGTCGTGCCTCACTGGCCACAACTGCACTGCTGTTAAGAGGTGCCTCCGGGGTGTCGCTTGGACTTGAAGCGGCTTATCTTTCGTCAGAGTACCATCGATAAGTGTTGTCGTAACCCGGCGTTGAATGAATTCCTGAACTTGAAAGCTGGTGATCTTAATTGTCAAATTCAATAGCACAAAAACATTTTATTGCTCCATCTATTATGAGCCTATAATAATGCGTGAGCGTAAGGGGTGTCAAGGTGGAAAAAACAAGTGTAAGTCTTTACTTCGCTCCTAGAAGAGACAGGACGTGTGTCGAGTGAGCTCCTGAACAACACTTTGAAGTGTGGTGAACGCTGTTTAAATCATAGATTCATGACCTCAAGAGGGTGCGACGTAATGCTGACGCATTTCTCTAGAATTTACCGCTAAATTGGCGCTGAATTCTTTTCTTTCCTCCTTCTCTCTCTTTTTTTTGGTAAAAAATAAGTTCAGCCAGTAGATGTGTAGTCTCATACCTGTTATGGAACTTTATCGTAATGAAATGACTTTACAGGTGGCGGTGTTCTTGTCTACTGTCCCAGACCTATATTCACGCTATAAAAGCATGAAAATGCATTCCCAAATCGAAAAATCTATGTCTTTACCATTTTCTTCTGGACAGAAAAGGTATTATTGGGAGTACGAATAATCATGGCGCTTTTGCGCCGTCGCGTTTGTCACCGGCAACGTTCTGACCCGAATGCGAGGCGCATGCTTGATCGAGCCCACTCGGAACGTTCTCAGTATTGTTGTTGTTAAAACGTTACAACAACTTACAACAATACGTTACAAGAACACGTGAACTGGCGTTCACGTGTTCTGTGGCAGAGGCCAGAGCGAGAGTCCAAGGGCGGGTCGACAAGGCAGGTGCAGGCTGCCAGCTTTATGTACGCTGTCTTTTAGCGCACCCAGGGTTTAATGACACGTGATATACTGAATTTTTAGGCGTGGCAAAGTGGAAACGGTAAAAGGAGCGGCAGCATGGAACCTTGGCTTTGGAACAAGCACGCGCAATCCCCCCTGCCGGCACTGCTCATGACGTCGGCGTTGTGGCGGGGTGTGCTAGCGGCCATTGAGTGAACTCTGTTCAAGTGTGTCTTTGGGTGAGTGACAACAAGCTTGTTCAGCTAGTAAGATAATGCTTATTGCAATTTACACTGCCCATAACACTCCGAGCCTTCCTGAAATAATGTAATACATTGCAATTACTATCAATGCTTTGCCTTCCCGGTGAAACGGCGAAGTTGTTTTGATGCCTTTATATCTGTGTACGAGTACTTGTATTAGCAAAGCAGGTAACATAGAAAAAATAATATTTAGCACAATAAAGAAAATAACCAACAGAAAAGCTGAACGCCGGGCGAATCATAGCTCATTTGTGATAGGCACTTCCCATAGCTCACACATACATGCACGCGCACACACACACGCACGTAAACAGACACAAGAACGACGAGAGTCTGTAATCTCTGTTTCTAGCTTTAAGAATATTGTGTATTTCTAGGCTTCATCTTTGTTACTTTGTTAGCTGGGACTACCATAATGAAATGTTTTGCGTTGTCATACATATTTTTTCTATGGGCAAAACTGTTGCAGGTGTCCACAGTCCTACAGCACGTAAAGAAATTCTTCGTGAACGTTGTACGCGCTGTCACAAAGCAAAAAGAAACAAAATAGTTAATCGTACAAGAACACAACTACGCTAGCCGACAGTTCCTTAGTCGTTTATGGTTTATACTTGTACATTGCCGTCTTGCGTTCATGGAACATTGAACATAATTCACAATTCTTTGATTGGTTCTATCGTCTATGTTGCGTTTCCTGAGACAGGAGAAGTTCACTTTCTCTTCGCTGTGAACACACGTGCGTGTGATAAACACTTGCATTTCTCACTCATACTACCTACACATGCAGACACAAACACGCGCACACAACGACCATCCAGCCTCAAAGCGCTTTCACTATTCACCTGTAAAATGTCGCATAGGAGATTTGGCTTCGCAAGTTCAGTCAATGCTTTGATTTCAGTGACAGCTCCTTCTTCTTCGCGAAATCAAAGTGAACGCACGCATTGGTCTTCAAACAACACCGGAAAAGAGAATGCATGCCGTTTCGAATGAATATGTGAGTGCTGGCAAACGAATGCCCGCAACATGATGACAGTTACCGTACCTCTGCCCTCTAAGCACAAACAAGATATATAAATTGACTTCACTGTCCAATTGAGTGATGCCCAGACGTCAAATTGAAAGAGAGAATATTATATGTGATATATTATATGTTACACACACACACACACACACACACACACATATATATATATATATATATATATATATATATATATATTCTCTTGCAGATTTCATGATGAGGCAGATGGCCAGCACTATCCCATCGCGCATTTGTTGCCTTCACAATATGCTGCTTCTAATTGAGCATACTGGAAGCTCAGTTAACTTCCGCACAAACGGCTCGCACATGCGACCATTAGAGGAGCTATTTCTGATTACACAATTGTTACGCATAGTTGCTCTCACGCCTTCCACCAAAAACCGCGCCGTTTTCCAAAGCCGAGGACACTCATTAGTTGCGCATTATACGACCCCTCGCCTAGTACGTTAGCATGGGCAAAAATAGTCGAGGTGGCACCCCCGCCACGACGGGACCGGTGTTTGAGGGAGCGTGCTTAATAACTGGAAAGGATCTACACAGGACGGTCTCGTAGACTAGCCGTATATGTGTCCCCGTGTCCACCAATGTATTACAGTGGTCACTAGCGGGCAGCACTTAGCACAGACCCTTGGCTATGTTGTGTGCCTATTTCCCCATTTACGTGACGATGCGTGGTTAAACGGAGAGACCATCGCTGCCATTTCGGGCACTAATGCTTCGCGCTACCTGCACGGTGGAATCCCCAGAAACTATATGGCTCCACAATCATGTTTTGTGTTACCGTCTTTCATGCAGAGAAATTTTCCTTTGAAAGAATGGAAGAAGAAAACGCTCAAAAAAAGACGACACGCGAGAACTGCGGATCTGTGATCTCTTCGTTCTCGTGGTGTTTTTCGGGTGACCTGAATCAACTATTGTGTCACGTCGTTCCACAAGTTTCCCGCTGCATGGTGCTACGGAATTACACAGCGATTCTTGGACTTTTGTTGGTATTCTAATTGACACACTGCTGGTGCAGTGGCATTTCGCCATGTTAATTTTGTGTTAAAGACGAAACCACTGATCACTTTATATTTTGTGCCCACCTTTTCCATATTTACAAATATGGGCCTTCTAAATAATGCATCGCCATCTTGGACATGGTTCTTACTCTGTTCTCCTTGTGCCTCGACCCTTGGACATTGTGACGGGAATATTTACGGAGCTCTATTTAAGACTTCAGTAGATGTTCCGCAAGGTTTTCTTGCAAAATTTAGTATTTCTGTTTTATTTTAATTTCTTTGTTTTCATTGTTTTATATTCACCCCTTCGTGTTTATTTGTCTCTGTTTTACGTATATTCAGCCTGCACCTAATTTCTTTTCATTTACCTACACAATTTTATGTATTTGAGCTGCCAGGTTATTGGACTGCTGTCTCCAGTTAGAATGGAACACCTCCACAAAGGTCACTACAATGCCGATACACTTCGCTCGAATGCTTGTCAATTACTTCGGACGCAAGCGGCATGGAAGGCGGTCTGTTAGGGACAGTCCTGGGACTTCTCAGCTTAGCGAATGCCTGCAAAACGAAGCCCTCACGCCGACAATGGTGTTGCATATGCTGGCGTCAGGGACAAGTTTATGTGAGTGCAAGAGCTCTATCGCCCTTACAATGTGTAGCGTAGTTATTTCACCCGCAACGCTTACGTGGTATGTGCTTTCTGTCGATGCACTCAGGCTTGTTTTGCCCTAAAGCAACGGTCCGTGACTGTAACCTAAATGTAAACAAAGAAGTATTCTCTTCTCCATTTCAGGCCCTTCTTTGACTGAGCCCTCCCTTCCATGGCGTATCGGGGGCCAGCCCATGCTGCCTTTGACACTAGTAGTGGTACGTCGCCAACAGATCTATGACTTGCATCTTTTCTTTTAGTCCTAATCTCTTATCGATTATTAGCACAACTGCGCAATACAAGACCTACGCAAAATAAAAGTGCTTGGAGAAAAGTCTAAAAGCTACAGCAGTGATTCTCCCCATTCGCCGCTGAGTTTATTAACACCATTCATGTTCCCGAACGAGAAGCTTTATATTAAAAGCACCTCTGTGTTCTTTTTAGTTTCTTTCAGGAATGACCTTCTTTCATGATAGGGTCCTCGCAAGTTCATCACACCCCCATTAAATTCTGCATCATCCTCACTACCGTTTCATGACATTGTTGTGTCGTCTTCCAGTATCGAGACCACATTTTACACATCACCCCTACAAATGAGAACTTAAACAATATATCGGAAGCAACCTCGTTAAGATATTCGTCCCTATATCTGCGGACAACTTTATGGCGTTGCAACCGCTCCTAAAACGTTCACAGTTCCCCTCCAGGGAGACCAAACATACTCGTCAAAAGGGCCCACCGCTCGAAAGCGCGACTGTGGCGAACCCACAAAAGCCTTCTCGACGGTAAAATGCGTGCGTAAACTGGCCTGCCGCGCGTAGACGAGCCGCTACCCGAGGACGGCTTCCGGGCAGGACGGCACGGCGACCCCCGGCACAGAAAAAACACGCAGCACCGCAGGCACGGAGAAGGGTTAGCGCAAGCTCTCTCGACGAGGCGTGCGAGCCCAACCAACCACGCCGGGTTTGCTCTTCCGCCCGGCTTCCTGTGAGCGGCGGCTCCCTTTTATTTCAGCGGGCATCATTTGCGCCCGCGCCGCTGCCTTAGGGCGTAGGTGTACAGCACCGGATGTCACGCAGTCGTGGCCTCCTTTGACTATGGCTACGTTTTTCCTGCGGCTCGCGAGCATGCAAAATCAAGAAGGTTGTAAGGCTCCATTTTCTAGCTGGATATCATAGTAGTTTTTCCTTTACTTGAGGTTCTCTTCTTCTTTTCTCATAGCCGCTTAGATATTTGGTATTCTTTTTCTACTTTTTCTTCGAGCGCTGCAGGCGGCCTCCTTACGAGGCCATCTCGTCACGTTGCAACCAACTTTGACGAGTGCGTCGAAAACTGTGAATAAGAGATGTGGGCAGTTTTGCACCTGCTCTGGATGGGGTCACCCCCTTCCTGGCACACTTCTTCTCAGACTTCTTCATTCGATATTTAGTAACAAGTCTACTTTATATTCCTCTTAGGTGGCGTCGTTTTTTTTTTCCCGATTCAGTTTCTGCCATTCAGCTTGGCCTCAGGCATGCCCTTGTGAGTGACCGCGCTCGAGAGACGCGACCTTTATCTCCTTTGCCGCCGCTTCATTCCACGTGTAGTTCTTCAACATCTTACCCTGTACATCGGCAATAGCTAAGGGCGTAGTCGCAAAATGAATGTTGCAAAAGACTCACTTAATATTAATAATAACACTAATATTTATCCGGAAGCAAGTTCAAAAAATAACATTTCCCGCACTAACCATGGGATAGAGTAGAAATGCCACGTTTCTGGTTCTTTTTCTCGAAGCCGTGCAAGCGTACATTTTCCTGCCTAAATACACACAACCTAACGCAGGACAACAGAAAGGTGCTCCTTTCGACGTTTCATCCATCGATGTATTGGAGCAGTGGTAAAATCAATCGAGGAACGACCGCGGCCACCGGTAGCAGATGTCGTCAGATCATTTTTATGGCTCCTTTTGCGTTGTATTTGGGACACATAGCAGAAATAGCCGCGTATTAGAGAGCGAGTACTTCCGCTCTGTATATTGCTTGTAAGCGTACGCAGTGTTTTAGAAGCGAGCTGTTCTGGGAGCAGCACTTAACGATTGCAGGGTCTTGCTCGACGCCTTATAAACTGCAATTGTGAAGTTCTAAATACTCTTTTTAATTAAAAGTGGAACAATGTCGGTGAAAGACCATATTTTTGTATATTACGTTGTTAGGGCCTTACCTTAGTCCAGAACTCCATTTTCTTGTTTGCAAACATCATAGCGAAGACCCGATAGTAGTCCGTTTTATTGGGTATGGTATTTATCTGTTAAGTTGCTATTCAAAGGGTCGTTCCGAGAATCGTTGCTGCTTTGTCAGATTGAGGTATGGGCGTAGTGTCAAACAACCACTAGGTTAAGGAAAAACTGTGGTGACAAATATAAAAAGTGGACGAATACAATCAAATATGTATTCGATTTCACGAGTAATTACAGTTCCATCTCTGTTGTCATCAGTGTTCTTATGTTTTTGGTTAATGGGAACATGTTTTCCCGCTAATTAGTTTAATTTTGTGAGCGATATCGTCGTTCACTTCCCCTCATGTTTATGGCCACAAATGCTTGATTACATAAATGAATTAAATGTCCTTAGAAGATGTGTTACATTGTGAGGCTCCCTTGAGGTGCAGTTTGCTGCCTACGAGATTACGGAATTTAACCAAGAGCCCAGTCAGGTTCGACGAGCTCGCGTTTATGTCATCATCACTCAGCATGTATCACATCAATGACGCCAGGGACTTAATTTCCCATTTACGGGAGTTCCGTGAGCCTTGGCACGTGTTCAAAACTCAGTGTCTATGGTTACTATTGTTGTTAGCTTAACATTCACGCGAAGACATAGCTCTATTAATATTATTAAGTCCATATTGTAACCTGTCACAAAAGAGCGCGTAATCCAAGCGCGCGCCGCGTCTCGCTCAAGCCAGCGAAAGAACACGCCGGCCCCGCGGCAACTTCAACAGAGGGGGAGAGCGCATATACCTCCAACAGCAACGCGAACAACGGCGTCTAGACGTCTAGAAGAGCATTGACGAAGCGACTTTACCAGGAGAGAGAGAGAGCACACGCGTGCGCCGAGACACCTTCTCCCCCACGAGTCGAGAATGATAACTACAGCGTGAGCGTGAGCCAACAGCATGAGTCATCACACCCGCCCCCTCGACAACACTGCGATGGCGGCGGTCGAAGGTACGAGAAAAGAATAGAAGCTTCCCAGACTTTGGCCGTGCTACCGGATCGCGACTCCGATAGGAAAGTTCGAGAACGCCTGTGGAAGGTATATGACCACCGTGCGAGAATCATCAGTGGAGTTCAGTCCGCACCGGTGAAGTGATGTAACGTGAAGACCGAGTGTCTGCGGAAGAAGGGGATTCCCCGGCAAGCTAGATGACGAGTTCATCGAGCGTCTGCATTTCCGGAAGAAGTTCCTTCTTCGAGATTTGCCCCGAGCTACGCCGAGATCGTCTGACTCCAGGACCAGCACGGTGATACGATTGGACACTTAGTGTTCCTATTCATTTTGTAATTAACGTGTTGGACTCTTAGTGCTTGTCGTAAATTATTTTCTTGTTGTTGTTAATACCCATCTGAATTGTATTGTGTTGTGTCTAGCCTAAGTGTTGCAAGTGTTTGTGTAACTGCCTTGTGGGAAGAATATATTTCTTGTGTTTTGACAACTCTGGGCTCTGACTCGTTCTTTGGACAGCAACCGGCGTTCGCTGGCGCACCAGAGGGCCCATTCTTAAATTTCCTTGCTTTCGTGGAATTATTTTCGGAAGCTGATAAGTCGGCTTTGGAATTTGGTCCTGCGTCTGCGCCTCGTTCACGGGGTCTGTGACAATATTTCTGCCGTCCGCGACAGGACCTTTCTGGTGCAAATTGTTTGTCCATAGGAGGGAGAAAGAGCCGAGGGTCGTTTACATTGCTATTGTAAACGATTTTGAGTGTTGTACCACGTTTTCCTAACTTGTGTGCAGAGAGCAGTTCGATAGTTGAAATGTAGGCAGATATTTTTTGCACGCAGCTCGATTTTTGAAAGGCATCATGAATCTCGAGAAGTTAGTTGCCCTTGGTGAGAAGATGGGTTTTTCCGGAGTTGAACTACGGAAGTGGGTTAGTCAAAAGGAAAACGAAGCTGTAGAAAGAGAGAAGCTAGCGGCCGAAAGGGCCAACGAGGAAAGAGAGGCGATGGAGCGAAAAGAACAAAGAGAGGCGAGGGAGCGAAAAGAACAAAGAGAAGCTGAAATAGCTGAGAGGAAAAGGCAAATACAGCACGAGTTAGAACTCGAACGACTTCGTTTGCAGCAGTGCACAGACGCTCCCGCCCAGGCAACAGTCGAAAGCACTGAAAGGGAAGACACTAGCTTCCGTCTAAACCCAAGCAAGCTGCTTGTGGTATTCGATGAAAGAAAAGATGATCTGGATGCTTACTTGCACAGATTTGAGACAGTTGTTAAAAGCCAGAATTGGCCAGAGGATCAATGGGCCACTGCATTGAACACTTGTTTGAGTGAAAAAGCACTTAGTGTGTACGGTAGGCTGACGCCAACCGATGCCTCTAATTATGGTAGGGTGAAAGCCGCTCTACTAAAGAGATTTAGGTTCACCGTAGAAGGCTTCCGAGATAAGTTTAGCACCGGAAAGCCTACCGATGGCGAGACTGCCACGCAATTTGCCACGCGGCTCAGTCACTATTTTGACAGGTGGACCGAACTTTCAGAGACTGCACAGGAGTACGGTGCGCTTAGAAATCTTCTGATCAAGTAGCAATTCCTCATCAGTTGCCACCCGAGCCTGTCACTCTATCTGAAAGAAAGGAAAGCTAAATCGCTTCAAGATATGTTGGAATTGGCAGACCAATTTTTGGAAGTACAGGGAGGCACCAATCTCTCCAAGATAAAAAAAGAGGAGCCAGGGGACGCAAAGAAACCGACATCCGATGAAAGGATAAACCCTCAGAAGCCTGTTCCGAGGTGTTATCTCTGTAACCGACTGGGCCACCATGCTAGCAATTGTCGGAGCAATTTTATGCGCCCCAATGATGTCAAATGTTTTAAATGTGGGCGAACGGGGCACAAAGCAGATACATGCCGCAACGTAGTGAAGGAAGCTCCCCAAGCATCCTGTGTGTATGCCCCGCCAAAACACCAAGAAGACGTAAACGCCGGCTTTGTAGAACTCTGAAACGGAAAAAACAATTCCGGTCGTTAATGTTGTGATGACAAATCGCCCAGAATTTCCCGTTAATGGTATGCCTGTACTTGAGGGAAGAATGGCAGAAAAACAAATCACGGTGTTACGAGATACCGGCAGTAGCACAGTGATCGTGCGAAGGGACTTGATCAAAGACAATGAGCTCACGGGCGAAAGCTGTTTAGTTTACCTGATCGATGGTACGACTAGGAAGCTTGCTGAAGCCAAGATTGAGGCCGAGACCCCCTATTACAGGGGGAATGTCACTGCGCTTTGCATGGACAGCCCACTGTATGACCTGATTCTAGGAAACATCGAGGGAGTTGGCGCCACAGACGATCCGAAACCTTTGCAAGAGCCGAATATTGAACCATCGACGATTGAAGCGCCACGCGGAAAGCCATCAGTAGTTGACGAGAACAACGCGGCAGTTGTCTTCCAAACTCGAGCGAAAGCCCAGGCAAGACCTTTCCAGCTCCCTTCGACGCCCGATTCCGAAAATAAACCGACCGGGACCCTTAACCATAATCCGAAACCCTACCATCGAAAAACCAAGGACAGAAAATTTAAATTTAAATATCGTTGCCGATTAGTGTGGGGTGCAAGGTTTTGATTGAGTGCACCGAATGTTTATTTACATATGAGCAGAGTGATGTTTTCTTTATCAACTACACTGCCATAGTTTTGTATACTTGTTGCACATGTTATATTTCAAATGTTTGCCTTGTCACGCCAGATATGTGTTGTTGTATAGTACAAGTGTAATTGTTACGCGAGAGATGTATTATTGTATTGTACTTGTTACGCGAGGGATGTGTCATTGTGTAGTCGAAGTGTACCTGTGTGACTTGTGTTTGTACTCGATGTAACGCGAGTGAAGTGACGTGAGAATTGTGGTGGACTGATTTATGGACTTACTGACTCGTGTATAGGGGACTTTTGTGCGCGCTTCTTTTGTGTTTTCTTGAATATTATTGCATAATATTCTTAAAGTGTGTGTGTGTGGGGGGGGGGGGGGGCAGTGTCACAAAAAAGCGCGTAATCCAAGCGCGCGCAGCGTGTCGCGCAAGCCGTGTCGCGCACGCCGGCCCCGCGGCAACTTCAACAGAGGGGGAGAGTGCATACGCCTCAAACAGCAACGCGAAGAACGGCGCCTAGACGCCCAGAAGAGCATCGACGAAGCGACGTTCACCGGAAAGAGCGAGAGCCCACGCACGCGCCGAGACACCTTCTCACCCGGCCAGTCGAGAGAGATAACTACAGCGTGAACGTGCGCTAACAGAATGAGTCATCATCCCCCCTTGACAACACTCCGATGGCGGCGGTCGAAGGTACGAGAAAAGAATAGAAGCTTCCCAGGCTTTGTCCATGCTACCGGATCACGACTCCGATAGGAAAGTTCGAGAACGCTTGTGGAAGCTATATAACCGCCGTGCGAGAATCATCAGTGGAGTTCAGTCCACACGGGTGAAGTGATGTAACGTGAAGACCGAGTGTCTGCGGAAGAAGCGGATTCCCCGGCAAGCTAGTCGACGAGTTCATCGAGCCTCTGCATTTCCGGAAGAAGTTCCTTCTTCGAGATTTGCCCCGAGCTACGCCGAGATCGTCTGACTCCAGGACCAGCACGGTGAATACGATTGGACACTTAGTGTTCCTATTCATTTTGTAATTTACGTGTTGGACTTTTAGTGCTTCTCGCTAATTATTTTCTTGTGTTTGTTAATACCCATCTGAATTGCATTGTGTTGTGTCTAGCCTAAGTGTGCAACTGTTTGTGCAACTGCCTTGTGTGAAGAATATATTTGTTGTGTTTTGACAACTCTGCGCTCTGACTCTGCCTTTGGACAGCAACCGGCGTTCGCTGGCGCACCAGAGGCCCCATTCTTAATTGTCCTTGCTTTCGTGGGATTATTTTCGGAAGCTGATAAGTTGGCTTTGGAATTTGGTCCGGCGTCTGCGCCTCGTTCACGGGGTCTGTGACATAACCACACGAAAAACAGTTATTCGACACCAATTATTTATCAGCGTGATGCTTTTCACAAGCTGCTGGTGTACTTCGCCGCTGCTTATAAAACGCAATTTTATTTTGTACAGCCATGCTCCGGCTGCAAAGATTTATAGGCGGTTCAAATCGCACGGCAATTTACTCTTTGGAGTATCATAAACTTCTTCAAAGTTGTGCACTAGCTGTCAATTTCGTCGACTGACGTAATTTTCAATTCTTACGTAAAAAACGCAAAAATTTACCAATCGCTTGCCAATCGAACCGAGAATCCTACTCAAGCTATTTTTATGAGCAGATCAGCCCTCCGCGCAATATCATGGTAACAAATCTTCCGATAATTCAGCGGGGTGGGATACCAGCGGCAGCATTGCGCAGCAAAACAGAAGAAAACAAGGAATAAGGAAGCGCATTTAATGATGACTAGGAAATAAACGATTTGTTCGACAACTCATAACTACCACAATATCTTGAAAGCGAAGCTTTTCTTTTCGTTTCTTGTCCAGTCTCCCAGAATTGACATGCACCACTATGACACAAGTGGCAAAGTAGTCTTACATTTATTTAGATATGTATCGGACTTATCCCTGCCACACACCTCTCATGAACATTCATCCATCTGCAAGCAACATGCATCGCTTTCGTTTTCATGGTGCAGAAAGCAAAAAGCAACAGGCAACAAAGCCGTGTAGGTGTCGTCCGCTGGTACGACACCTCGCCAAAGGAGAGAAGCGTCGTGCGAGTTTGTCAACAACATTGCGTTGGTTATTCGCGGTTTGTATTCTGGTAGTTCGTTCACCCAGTTTCTTCTCAGGCTTTCTTTACCTTTGCCGTTTCCTTCGCAAAGAACCACGTAGGCAAATATATGCTGGCGAAAACAACCTGACATACATCAGCATGTTTTCTACTGTCCCTATGAAGTCCTAAGCGACAATTACAAAATATTACGGTGGTTTACGTACGTGAATACTATCAAAATAGAGCATCGCGTGCGCCCCTCAATAATTGTACATTAGTGATGACGTGTATAATTTCGCACTTTCCTCAATAAAATAACAGTTATCGCGTGAACAGTATCAGAAAACTGGCTTCATAGCGCAGAGACAAACCGCGTCTGGTAAGCCGGAGATAGCCGGCTGCACCAGTATTGCAAACGCCGGGCTCCCGTATTTGCGACCTTGATTAAGCACGCTACAGTCTCGGGTTCTTGTTGTCATTGCATTAAGGTGACTGGAAGCGTCTGATGTAGCTGAATCAAGTGGTGTTGCCAGAATCATGTACGTGCTCTTCTGCATATGTGCATGTCACACGCAGTGCACACACGTATCCCCCTCCACGCATAGACACAAACATATATATACACAACCATAAACGAGGGAGCTTGTAAAATTGAATTGGAGTAGATGACTGAACTGCATTATCGATTACTCTCGTCAGCTCTTAATGAGGACGAACGCGAAAGTGACCTTTCGCGGTGCCGGCATCGCAATACCGAGAGTGCACGCTCACTTGCGAGAGTATACGTCACCAATATCCCAGCCGCATAATTTCATCATCCTGCGGATGTATCGCTTTCCCGCGACTGCGACAACTGAGTAGGGCGTGCCTCCACTTATTCCGCACTATAGCCTTGTTGGTCCACTTCATTCCTGTCTGCTTGTCATCACCCAGAATTAGGGCACCCTGCGATAGTTTATGGATAAGCCAGGCGTGAGCCCCGGTTTGTGAGCAGTACCATACCGCCTAGAACAGGCTGTGCGCTCTGCATACGCAGAAACACCGATATGTTATTGTGGATGTCTGTCTGAATTTTATTTCTTTATTTTTTTAGATCGCTATATGGTCCTCGTCTGCAGCAGTGCCATAACTTTCTTCTGCTATACATTCTCTGAGGGAACTTGATGAGTGCCAATCTGAATTTCGACTAAAAATAAAACCGCTGTGCATATAGATAATGCAAACTCCATTTCGACTTACGTTGCTTAGGTGACTTTTGTGAAGTTTATAGACTTGCAACACGATATCTGGAAGCAAAAAAGGAAGAAAAGTTGGTAAGAGAAGTCAGAACTAGCAGCATAATAAGCTGTTCTTGTAGCATTTGCACGTTTGCGTCACATTTAGACCCGGATTACTATAACCATGTGGGAAAAAACAGCGCCACTTATTAAACGGACGGAGACACAGTAGACAAACACCAGCACACTCTGAGCAGACACACGGTTGTGTCTATTCTCTCTACGTGCACGTAAAAAGTCGCGCTGGTTTTTTTTCCCTTATCATCTATCAATCTATAACAACTCGCCAAATGGGAGCTCTCAATTACTATAACAAGCCTTTTGCGAAAAAGGTTTCAAAACGAAGGCCAGAGAATTGATAATTTCTTTTAGCTGAGAGTAGTTCAGGTACTGCTTCTGATTATTAGCAAATAGCTTTAACGCGTGCAAATCTGGAATGTCAAATCTCACATAGAAAAAAAAACATGTGATAGACTCACGAAATGTGTTCAACTATTCACATTCATGATAAATAGGCTTTCGTGAATCGCACTAAATTTTTAAAAGTGACGAACGTGCTACTGATATGTGTCGATATATCTCGGAAACCAAGCTTACAGGTGTTTCGTCGTACACAGGCTGCAGAGAATGACATTAGCAAAATGGCCACGCAGAAAAAGCATTCAAAGGTTAACGCCACGAAGTATCAGATCAGGAAACGGAGGGTTTGCTGTGAAAGTCTCATCAACGGACGGAGGCCTCGCTTCTCAACCCAAGGCCAGCACCAGCCATCAGGCCGAAGCTCCGTTACGTACACTAAATATGGAGCCATTATGCACCGACGCTGGCCGTGCCAACAATTACGGCTCGCGCATTAGGCGTCGTAATCCTCTCTGCCAGAACGTTGCTTAACTTCTCTCTCGTGGAACGAACTATAAAAATATTTGTACATTCGTGCGAGTTGGGCGATTAAGCAAGCACGCCTGACTGACACAGGAAGTTGTAAGGGTCGCACAAGTATTTTACGAGATCGTAACTCCTCGCCTCCTCCGCAGAAGCGCCGGCGATTAGAAGCACGTGTGTGTTTCGTCACAGCAATGACTCCCGCCGCCTTCTAATTTCGAATGCGTCAGCATACTCAAACATTAAAATGCTACTGCTCTGAATGAACTTCCTGAGCACGAAGCTTCCTGAAATTGCGCGATGCATGAAACGAAGCCGTTTCGGCGGAAGACTGTGCAGAGGAAGATAGTACCTTTGAGCGTCTGCTCAAGTAGGCCTGTTGCTCCCACGTTGGTCCTTCCTCTGATAATCTCCGGCCTGTTAGAAAGCTGTACTTATTGCCAACATTATGTGTTAAAATAATGCTATCTGGAGATGATAGTGCATTTCGATTTCATTGTTCTTGAAATGCTAGTGCCTTTCTTTTCGTGAGTGGAAATGCACCAGAGCAAGCAATGAATTTAAGATAATTGTAAAATACAACGTTAGGATAACTTATTACCGCTAACAAAGTGTATTTGCGAAAAGCGAGGTTAAGGATCGGGAAAGTAGTCGTTGCTAATTAGGGATAGCGCGAGAAGGGACGCATGGGACCGCGAACACTGTGACTGTCCAATTCTGTGAGGTCACTAGATCTACTACGAGACAGATGAGGGAGCATCGGTAGCTGGTATTAGAAAAAATTATGTCCCCCAAGGACTGGCATAGGAAATAATGCTAGACTTCAATGTGTTTGACACGAGAGGGCAAATGGCCAGGGGGAGGGCAGGTTTAAGGGTTCGCGATTGAAGGAATTGAAGGGGGGGAGGCTACATGAAAGGATCAAAGGTGAAATGTAAAATAATTTCGCCCCGGTCCCCTCCCCAGTGGTTACCAAACCAGTAAGGGGGAAAGCGATAACGGACGTCGTTGTTCCTATAGACAAGGTTAAGAAGATTTGCGGTAGGTGAAGAAGAGTACTACAATGCCAAATTGGCATGAAACTTCAAGTAATGAAAAGAACAATACTTGTAGCAGCGTCACAATGCTTGGTTTTCTCCTCGTTTGCTTTGACGCTCCTGTTGCCACAGGTCGCGGTAAATATGCTTCAAGTGTTCTTTTCCTTTGAAGATTACGGCTGTACGTTAACGAGAGTTAAAAAAGATCTTTATCAGATGTATGAAAATCTGAGCGACTTATACATCAAAGAGAGCGAGGCTGTATAAACGAGTTCTGACACTCTTTCGGGAGTACTAGCTCGCCGGTTTTTCTTAGGGACAGATCTTACTCAGTCTGCGTTCTGCAGCACGCCGTCAGCTTTAACCGCCGTAGCTGTACAAACGTTCATAATCAACTTGAGATCAGTAAAATGTGTCGTCAGAAACAAAAATAAGTAACAAATTGCTGGCTAAAATACCACAATAACAACCTGTTTTTTCATATTCGAATGAGATATAGACAAGCAAGCTTTTATTTTCATAATCAGTGATTATTTTATTTTAAAGCAAGCATTATAACTACTTTTTCGCCCGTATAGCGCGAAGCAAAGATGTGATAGCTGGCGAAATATAATGCGCAGTTAGCCTTAGTCTGTTTGAAGCGGTGTGGCAGTGAACATTCACCGGTGCGCACGAGCACTCTCCATGCGAGAAACAGAAATGTGATTCGTATTCGTTTGTGGAAGCTGACCCTCACTCTGGCGAAATGAAAAGACTTGGCTCTTCTTCCTCCTCCTACCTAACCGAACTTAGCCACTCGCCTATAACCCTTTAGCTCCTTACTACCGGATTTGTTCGAATTTTGTCAAGTTTACGTGGGCTACACCATTATTAGGCCTCACGTCGTCAGCGTTATTCAAAACATTTGAAAAAGCACAGCGCTACAAGCCGACTAATGGATACGAAGCAGACGCGCTTAGTCAATGAAATTACATGACGAAGAAGAAAACCCAAATTAGGACCGCTTCCGCAACTGATAAGACGACGCGCTAGATCACGAAAAAAGGATCGGTCACGAGCTACATCCAGTACACAGATGTTCAGCCGGCGTTAGCCTATCATGACAGCTGCTGGCGCAATTGCGTTCTCCAGGACCAGTATTCTTTACTCTTGTAGCATCGGCCGAGTGGCTGAGAGGTAGCATCCTAGACTGCCAATTGTTGGCCGTAATTTCTTACGTTCGTGGCATAATGAGAATTTTGATTTATTTATTTGTAAAACTCTCTAAAAGAATTTTGACATTGCAGCGACGACACCGGTGAACATTAAAACGACCAGGGGGTGAGCCCCTCACAACTACCGCTGTAAAGAATTCAAGCGAGCGTGACAAACCAGCAAATCCTTAGTGGCAGTGATCTTAAGATGATCATCATATGAGAGCCGGCGAGACAACCAAAAAGATGGAGGAAGCACCTAGATGTTAGCTAAAAGAAAACACGGTACGATACAAACGCCTTCAGAATTCGTGATTTTTCTTTCACCACGGTTTAAAACATGTGTATGAAGCAGTTTACAAAACAAAAATCATGCTTCCGGGTCCAGCACGTCCTCATAGAAAGAGGGCTTCGATGGCGGCTCCTTGCGGTGCTATGTATAATGTCCAATCATTGCTTTTTTTTTCACCCCCGATGTAATGCCTGTAAAGGGCCTTTAGAGTACGTGAATAAAAAAAATGATCCTATCATCCACTCAAAGTATCGACTAGAGACAACTTCTGTCACCAATAATTCCTTTTATTTTTTCATCTGTTTATCTTGAAGGTCGTGATCATCATTCATCACTTTTCTTTAGAATTGGAGGTCACAGAAAACTTGGGAAAAAGAAAATGCTTTCATAATACTCAAGCGATCTACTGGTTTAAGTGCCGACAAGAACCTTGGTGCTAACCACGCACTCTTCAGGCAGAAGGGAAAAGAAAGAAAGAAAGAAGAGAGAGAGAGAATAAAAGAACGAAAGAAAGTTGAATTGACATTACCAAACGAGATGGTAAAGCGGTTCTTTCAGTTATTTGCAGAAACCCTGCAGGAAGGAGTCTGATTGACAATGCATAGGCTAATGTTTGTCGCGTATTGTAAAGTTTTACCCGCATAGAATGACATTTTGAGTACAATATCCTGAGTGTTTTCTTTTAAATTACTTGGAAATGTTTAAATTTATATATTCACGTTAACGAGAATGCATGAGTATGTAAAAACATGCAAAGCATAAGTTGTGAAGAGTACGATTACACGAGCTGGGATTCTTTCTTAAGGACAGCAAAAATGTTACTTTTATTGCGGAAGCAATTATATGGACACTCCAAAGCAGATTTCTGCCGTCGGCGTCGCCGTCGCCGTTGCCGTCGCCGTCGCCGTCGCCGTCGCCATGAGGTTCCGTATGACGTCAATGGAGATGAAATCGTCGCCGCGCGCCGCCGAACGCTGTATGTGCGAGTGAAAGGGCGCGAGGGACGCACGCTTTCACGGGGAGTGAACGCATGGTGGAGAACAAACGCGCGTTCTGTGCCGCGCTCCCTTAAGGGCTGCAGAAGTAGGCGTCTCTTTCCTCCTTTACAATCACCATATATGTAGAGCAAACGCGCCTTCTTCTGACGCACGAAAGGCCGCGGGGGGGCAGGGAAGGGAGGCGACGTTTAGCTGCGGCACCAAGTGCCTATTTATATCAGAGGCTCCGGCAACAGTCACCAACGCAACGCCGCACGCATTTTGTGCGAACGCGGGCAAAACGCCGACGGCGTCGACAACAGTGCTGTGTGTTGCCGGTGTTGCTGCATGTCCAAGTTTGTACAGCGGATAAAACTACTATCCTTACTCCGTATAGCTCTCTACTAAGTTGCTATCGCAATTGATGCTTTGCCTTTCGGGTGAAACTGTGACAACTTTTTTTGAGAGTACATCGTTATTCACTTTCCTTGTATCTGCAACGTCCGCTCTCCTTATGAAAACTTCGCATTCTGGTCAGCTGGTTGAGGAAGTTTGTACTCGTGCGTAGCCGGATATTTCAGCACGTTCAAGCTACTCTGGATTTTATTGCGATAGCAATTATATGGACACTCAAAAGCAGATTTCTGCCGTCGGCGTCGCCGTCGCCGTCGCCGTCGCCGTGAGGTTCCGTATGACGTCAATGGAGATGAAATCGTCGCCGCGCGCCGAACGCTGTATGTGCGAGTGAAAGGGCGCGAGGGGCGCGTCTTTCACGGGGAGTGAACGCACGGCGGAGAACAAACGCGCGTTCTGCGCCATGCTCGCTTAAGGGCTGCAGAAGTAGGCGTCTCTTTTCTCCTTTACAATCACCATATAAGTAGAGCAAACGCGCCTTCTTCAGACGCGCGAGAGGCCGTGGGGGAGGGGGAGGGAAGGGAGGCGACGTTTAGCTGCGGCACCAAGTGCCTATTTATATCAGAGGCTCCAGCAACAGTCACCAACGCCGCACGCATTTTGAGCTAACGCGGGCAAAACGCCGATGGCGTCAACAACAGTTCCGCGTGTTGTTGCTACCAAAGCCGCTCACCTTACTTCGTATGACATTGCTGTGTTGCTATCGCATTCATTGCTTCGCCCTTAGGGCGAAACTGTGACATTTTTTATTTCAAAAATCTTTAACTTCCTTCCAAGCAGCTAAAGGTCTGGCAAAGACGGCGCTCTATGAAGCTGTTTCTTTGTTTTTTTTTTGCGAATACTAAAGAGGCACATGCTCTAAATTAATGTCATTGCTTAAAGGTATCGTTGCTGGTGATGCCTGACTGTGGCGACAATGCAAAAGTCTATGACATACATGACAGTATATAACTCGATACTCTGCATTGAGTTAGAAATCTGTTTACTGAACTGGCATTCAGAGAGGCACAAGATTACCTCCAATCCAAATGCCAACGCCTGTTTCCATATTTTGGCTGCCAAAGACTAATGTCCGAGTGCTGAAAAGAAAAGGGCCGCGTGTCGCATAGTGTGATTAGCTTTGTGGCAGTTATCTACGAAGCACTGAGAAAACTTTCAAACCCATGTTCAAAGAGCTTTTAAGGCGTATTTCTTGCGCACTAGTTTGCAGAACAATATTTCTTGCATATAGTCGTACATTGATATTAGGGGGCATTTCGTAAAGGTGTTTTAGGGCTCAAAGAAGCTACTGAAGTCCCTCTCAAGTGTCTTATGTTTTTGTAGCGTGAGCTACAGTGGCCGAGGTTAAGCAGTTTCGCGTGGCTCCTGGAGAGCCGTTCTGCGCATGCGCGAGGAGCATTGACGTCACACAGCGCACAGCTGGCGCGCCGCGCGTTTGCCCGGCGTTTGCGCTGGGCGTTTGATCGTTTGCGTTGGGCGTTTGCTAGTGTGGTATAGCCATGGAGAAGGAGAGCGAAATTGCTGCTCAGCGGCGCAGAAGAGTGAAGAAGCTTCACTAATCGGATCCCGAAGTAGTTGCCTGGCAATTAGCGGTTGAGCGTAGGAAGAACGAACAGAAGGCTAAACATGCTGCGGAGACACCGGAGCAAAGGGAGGAACATCTAGCAAAGCGGCGTCGCCAGGACGCTGAGTGACGTGCCCGACCATCTCAGCAGCAACAAGACGCCATCGATGATGTAAAGGCTCGCCGATTGACTGACTATACGGTGAAACTTTGCGAAAGCGCCAGTGCGACTCGGACCTTCGAGACGGACTTCGTGAACAATCCGTTTGGATATGTGTGCAACGTGTGTGAAAGACTGTGGCACATGAAAGGCTTGACGCCGATAAGTAGTGAAACGTGAAGCGTTCCGTGAAACGTTGAGTTTAGCGGAGCCGCCTGAGTGGGGTGAAACCATGGCGTGGGTTTGTACAACGTGCAAGAACTTTCTCGTGAAGCAGAAGATTCCACTCTTTAGTGTTACCAATGGGTATCGTTAGCCGCCCATGCCCCCAGGTCTACCGGTTCTCAGCGATGTAGCGGACTTAGCTCACGCTACGTATATCCGGCTTAGCCGAGCTAAGCCACTGCAATTTTTTTTTTTTTTTACGATGAAAGGGGTATAACTGTGCCATTCCTGAGTAAGGAGGGCGGGTATAAACATATGATTATTCAAAGACGTTTAAGGCATAGATAAAATCGGTACAATGTTTATTCAAAGAAGCAGTCATTTATTGGTTCGGCGCCAGGTAATAATATAGTACGCCCCAAAGGCAGGGTTTATCTGTTCATTTGACACTCTAACTCCACAATTCCAGTGTTAAACAGTTGACTTGTTAACGAGGCCATAGAATAAATAGCGCAGGTTGCAGAATGCAGAGTTCCATTTTAAGTCAGATAAAAGCATTCAGCTCTCATTAACCTTTGTACAATAATCAGTTTTAGCTAGACAAGAATGCACTGCTCCCGTGACAATCTATTTTCGTTGAAACTCAGCCAAAGGCAAATAAGCTGACGCGGCCATGTAATGGCATGGAGAAAGGCGGGCACCGTTACAGGGCGAAATTGGGACACGAATGCGATACGTTCGACAGCATAAGAGAACGAATCGGCACTGGGCTCTCCGTGTTCCTCCTATCAGAATAGCAACGGCTAGAAACGAGAACAAGTGATGGAGGAGGAGGGGAGAGGTTAACGCAAATAATCAAGCAAGCGTGGCGGCAGGCGAGCGACCATGTAGAGGCACAGCTTGGAGTGCACGTCTCTTTGTTGTCGTCGGTGTCTCGTCCCAATGGGGCTTCCCGAAAGGATCGCGTTTGTCGCGTCTCCGGTGGGGAACACAACTGGAGGTGCAGCCCCACGCCTTTCACCCCCCCCCGCCATCCTCCTATCACGTCAAATTAATGTGGCACCGTGCCAACAGCTCCTTGCTAGCACGATGCGGTGGCCACCAGTGGATCCCGCTATAGGCGGTCCCTTAGCTTTGCGTTAGCGGTGACACTAATGGTCGCACCTGCCACCGTCACATATTTACACGGACCAAATAGTTAGCGCCTTTCTGCTGCAGAGGAAATAGGTAATATGTGTAAGTATTCAAAAGCAAAGTGGCCGTTTTTATTGAAACGGCTGCTTCAGGGCCTTGAGCAGAACTTAATATTTCATGCAACAAGCCGCTTATTGCCCGTGACAAAGACACAGCTGCGAGAGACCACGGGCCGAACTTAGTGTTTGTGTGGATATATGTCGCCGTCAGTAAAAAGATGTATGGGCGCCGACTATGAGTGATGGTGAGTTGAAAGGCAGACTCAACCATTCTGCGTTCATGCTGAAAAAAATGGGATGCAGGAATAGCCGTGTGACTTCTCTTTCTTTTTAATTTTAATTTTAATCTGTTGCCCTTGATGCCGAGCTATGAGCGCTTTTCACAAATGCGTCCATTTCGTTTAATTTTTATCCATTTGGCAGCTTTAGCTTTTTTTTCATAGACCTAAGAGGACGGCTGCAAAATTATTGTGACAAGATTGTCTATGAATTATGGCATTTTGTCCGACGCTCATTTATATTCTGTGGGGAAAGGGTGAAGCATTAACCATGTTTTGTGCGGAGAGTCTACGCACAGCATGACAGGAGAAAATGGTTCAATGCTGTTTATCGGTATTGCGCTTTATTTGGAAATTGAGCTTCGCAATTCGCAGTTGTCGAGTTCCTTTATATCTCTTCAGCGCGCAGAGTCAGGTTTTGTCAGCTGGAAAATGCGTCTAAATGTGTCCAACGATATGTGAAGATAAGCACTGCTAATGTTCATGCAGAAGATACAATAATTGCTCTATTTAAATACCAAAGCTGTAGTAAAGGGAAGCTCGAATAAAAGGCAATAACATAAATGACGTGGGATTAGGCCGCAGTGACGACTAAGCCTTAGTGACGACAAAACCGTCTAGGTGCACGTAAAGAAGTGTAGCGAGCGAAAATAACTAATTTAGCTTAATTGTTTATCGCAGTGTAAAAAAGCGTGGCTCCCCAGCGTCTGAGTTTGTCGTCTCTGTTCTTGTTCTTGTTTTTTTTTTTACGAAATTTTCTTTTTAGTTGGCACACTCAAGTTGTTTGCCTGCAGCAGCAGGTACTATGTGCAGGAAATTTGAATGTAAAGCAAAATATTACTTTATGAAGTTATGGCGTGTCACCGAGTTTTGCAAGTAGTAATCGATATGCGTTACTACTGGTGTCTTCTAGATTGTCCAGCAGAACAACCTTTAATAGGAAACAAGGGGCGAAAAGTAAAACTAATGAGGCAGATGATTTTCATTTCCTTGCTAATAAAACAAATACGTATATCATTCAGTAAGCCAAGGGGGTGTAAAAAAAATGAACAGGGAACTCGAACCAACCCTTTTGTAAGTGTAGCTTTTATGTGCTATTTGAGCCTTTGGGCACTGTCATCCACTGTCGCTCCTGTAAGCGACTGAGTTTTATCGTTGGTTGTCCATTGCAGGATCTCGTTGTCCTGTGCTATTATCATTCAGCGACAACGGTTCGTTCCTGTCTCGATGGCCGAGAAGTTTCCTTGCACACAAAGCAGAGACATGCTCTGACGCCCACGAAGCTTCCAGCAAAAGTTATACGCTAAGAGCATGCAATCGAGCGGGCGCGAGACGCAGAAAAAAATGTTTGCTCTTTCAAGGGCTTTCAGTCTGAACATGTGTTGGACACGAGGCTTTCAGAGTCAGCAAAGACGAGACGAATAGTGGCTGTTAGAGGTATAATGCTTTTAATCGTTTTAACGCGACAGCGTTAAGGGCCCCGTGTCGCAGAAAATCTGGCGTCGGCATCGGTGTCGGTGTGGGCTCGCCGGCGTCATTGGCGCAAAAAATCATCCCGAACCACATCGTCCCGCCCCACCCCGACCGGGCAGGCCCTTAGCGTGGCTCAAGGCGTTGGTGAACAAAAATTGAATTTTTCAAAGTAAAACCCATCAGAAAAATCGTAAAGTACGACTTAACCACAACCTACAGACGTGATGGCATCGAATTGTAATTTGAATATAGGAGAAAAAAGTCTGATAAGACGCCAGGGATCTTTGAATCCTATCGCGTTCCACTCTTAAAGATGAAGCTCATGCATCCTCCAATTCTGATGGTGTTTCGCTGTACTTTGGTTCTAGGCAACATTGAGGGGCATGTTGAAAACCAAGCCTTTCTAAATTTTTCAGGAATCTGCTGCCTACGTTTGTAGTATGTGCGCTGCACTAGAAACAGCGCCACCCGCCGGGGTGGCTCAGTCAGCTAAGGCGTTGCGCTGCTGAGCACGAGGTCGCGGGATCAAATCCCGGCCCCGGCGGCCGCATTTCGATGGAGGCGAAATGCAAAAACGCCTGTGTGCTTGCGTTGTAGTGCACGTTAAAGAACCCCAGGCACTACGGCGTGCCTCATAATCAGAACTGCTTTTGGTACGTAAAACCCCAGAAAGAAGAAGTAGTAACAGCGCCGGACTGGATGCCTTTATTGGGCGCTAGCGCATGTTTGCCTGACTTTTGAATGTGTTTTCAGTTACCGTAAATTTCTGTAGCGCTTTGGTTTTTCTTGTTTTGCGGAAGGTTCTGCTCCCATGTAATAAAAAAATATATAGGTAGCGCAGTGAGTAAAGTACCTGACTTTGAATCAAGAAGTCACAGGATCGAAACCCATTGTCGCTACTTTAGGTATAAAATAATCTGATTTCTTTCTCTTTCGTTGATTTATTTCTATTAGTACAGCGTTTTTCTTTATGCAGTGAAAGAATCACGCGTCAGCGACGATTTTCCTTAGTAAGTCAACATGGAAATGCTTACGCCTTTAAAAAATGCACGCTTCAAGGCCTTATAACTCCTGATGAACACAGGCTTGAGTTTGATGGATTATGGCTTCAAGTCTGAGTGAGCGTTCCCAAATGCGATTACGGCCACTTGGAACAACAAACATACTGCCTCGCTAGGCCTCGCTGAATGCCTAGAGAGAGGTCAAGTTTAGCTCCGATTGCACGTTGCTTTACTCACAAAATTTCTTGGCAAAGAAAGCACTGCGAGAAACTTGGGTGAACGCGTGCGTTATTCTCGTCTATGCGCAACACCGAATCGTCCCTTCAGAAACGTAGGCTGCCGCCGTAATAAGTTTTTACGTTTCCGTTCATATGTCCGTCTCTAATATATGCTCCCCGGATACGTTATCCTTAACGTATTGCTCCCTCTTTTCCTTTTAGCTCTTTGTATTTGCTTTCGTGAGCCCCCAGGGCGAGGCGGATTTACTAGGCTGTGCACCCACCACAATCCCTTATAACTCGCTTTCCCTTCAACTCGTTATTTATGAGTCGTCCATAACTCTCTTTCCAAACATCGTAACATGCACTAACTTCCCCATTATCTACTATTTCCTTAATTCCCCTTTCTCAGAGCCGCTCGACAAAGTTCGTCGGTCGTAACTGTGAAATTACGTGCAGGGCGACATGCCGACCGATTCCCAGCGAGCAGCAAAACTCGATCCCCGCCTCCTCTCCTTTCCCCTCTTCTCTTTTCCTTTCTAGTCGTCCTTTGATCAATTAGAAGCCTTGCCGAGCGTTGAAGGTTTCAATCGGGATTAAGGGGCCCCAGGCGGAAGCGCAGGAGGAAAAGGCCAGGTAGAAGCCTCGCCCGATACCCTTCTGGCATTGACAAGTAGGTCGTTATGCGGCGCACTTGCGGCAATTTGAAGAACAGTTTAACTTGAGAAATCGATTTCTGCGGTGGCTTCTTTTCAAGAATCTTGAGAAGGATGACCGGTGGTACATTGATCGAGCTTCACCTTGCCTTTTTTCTTTATTGCCCTCCTGGAGAGTCAGAGGTATGGAGAAGGATGAAGATCTTCTAGTGCGGCTACTTTAGGGTTCTTCGAGTTCTGTTTGTTATGTTCAGCTGTAATAAAAGCTCGACCACAGGAAAGCGTACCTTCCTTCTGAAATGGGGAGGGGTGGGGGCAGTCCTTGATTTGCAGCTTTGTCCCCTAGGTATCCTGACGTTTCTGATATATATTTTGTACTTCTTAACATTATGCATCGGAGAAACGTCCGCAGGTTTTACCGCGATAGTGTTAAAGTCCTTGTGTTCTGGCGTCGGCGTTGGTGTCGGCATAGTCGCCGGCGTCCGCGGCCCAAAAAATCATCCCGAACCACCCCGACTGCGCAGGTGCTCCGCGGGGCGCAAAGGAGTTAAGGAACGAATTGAATTTCTCAAAGTAGAATCCGCCAGAAAAAATCACAAAGTACGATTTAACCACAACCTACAGACGTGATAGGCGTCGGATTGTAATTTGAATATACGAGAAAATGTCACAGTTTCGCCCTCAGGGCGAAGCAATGAATGCGATAGCAACACAGCAATGTCATATGAAGTAAGGTGAGCGGCTTTGGTAGCAACAACACGCAGAACTGTTGTCGACGCCATCGGCGTTTTGCCCGCGTTAGCTCAAAATGCGTGCGGCGTTGGTGACTGTTGCTGGAGCCTCTGATATAAATAGGCACTTGGTGCCGCAGCTAAACGTCGCCTCCCTTCCCTCCCCCTCCCCCATGGCCTCTCGCGCGTCTGAAGAAGGCGCGTTTGCTCTACATATATGGTGATTGTAAAGGAGAAAAGAGACGCCTACTTCTGCAGCCCTTAAGCGAGCACGGCGCAGAACGCGCGTTTGTTCCCCGCCGTGCGTTCACTCCCCGTGAAAGACGCGCCCCCTCGCGCCCTTTCACTCGCACATACAGCGTTCGGCGCGCGGTGACGATTTCATCTCCAAATGACGTCATACGGAACCTCACGGCGACGGCGACGGCGACGCCGACGGCAGAAATCTGCTTTTGAGTGTCCATATAATTGCTATCGCAATAAAATATAACTCTCTTACGCGGAAACTCAAACACAAAACCCTTTTCCAGCATTTCTAAAATTCATACAGCGGCACGCCGTGGTTAGTTTTTTGCAAAAACAGCATCCAGATGGCGCTCGCCTCCTCGGCAGCCTAGAGGTACTGTATATGCCCCCTACGGGACCAGAGTTGTTCATAGGTCCGCTATCTTGCCTGCCGACGTATTCGTGTTAAGCAGAAAAGCCACTCCTCTTGAATGCAGGGTACGACGCGGCTGAGCTGCCGAGTGTGCTGGCTCCTTCATTCCGCGAAGGCCAGGTGGCGCGGCGGGTGGCTGCGCAGGCAATAGACACTCTATGGTGCACGCGCAGTTGTGAAGTTGGCTCTCTCTCAAGGGGATGCTTTTTGCGCATGTGACCAGATTTGGCGAATAGGGGCGCGAGCGGCGCGTTCAATCAGATGCACAACTCTGCTCCCCAAGGGGATCATATACAATAATTCTACGGCAGCCTAACGTTGCATGTAGGCTGCCTACGGCAGCCGCCCGCGGAGGCGAAGTTGGACAAAAAAAGTTGTCGCAGTTTCACCTGAAAGGCGAAGCATCAATTGCGATAGCAAATTTGTAGAGAGCTATACGGAGTAATGATATTAGCTTTATCAGCTGTATAAACTTGCACATGCAGCAGCACCCTCAACACGCAGAACTGTTGTCGACGCCATCGGCGTTTTGCCCGCGCTCGCGCAAAATGCGTGCGACGTTGGTGACAGTTGCGGGAGCCTCTGATATAAATAGGCACTTGGTGCCGCAGCTAAACGTCGCCTCCCTTCCCTCCCCCCCCTCCCCCACGCCCTCTCGCGCGTCGGAAGAAGGCGCGTTTGCTCTACATATATGGTGATTGTAAAGGAGGAAAGAGACGCCTACTTCTGCAGCCCTTAAGCGAGCACGGCGCAGAACGCGCGTTTGTTCTCCGCCGTGCGTTCACTCCCCGTGAAAGCGCGTGCCCCTCGCGCCCTTTCACTCGGCCATACAGCGTTCGGCGCGCGGCGACGATTTCATCTCCATTGACGTCATACGGAACCTCACGGCGACGGCGACGCCGACGGCTGAAATCTGCTTTTGAGTGTCCATATAATTCCTATCGCAATAAAAGAAAGCTGCACTTACCGGGAAACCTGATAAGCAGCCAGGAATACTCTCGCGTTCCACTCTTAAAGGTGAAGCTTAAGCGTCCTCCAAATTTTTCATAGCCTTTAAGGGCCAACTCTGGCTCCAAGAAAGTGTCACAAGTGCACGGAGCACAACGACCGCGGTTGCATTTTTCGCGCAAGGCGAACATCGTAACGTTCTCTGTTTTGATGCTTGCAGTAGAAAGGTCGAGAATGTAAAATTTTGTTTTTTTGAGAGCCTGTAGGTATACTTTATGCATTGTCATAAAAGAGCGCATAATCTACGCGCGCGCCGTGTGTTACGCAAGCCAGCGAAAAAAGCACGCCGGCCCCGCAGCAGCTTCAACAGAGGGGGAGAGCGCATACGCCTCAAACTGCCGACGCGTCCAACGGAATCTAGAAGAATCCACCAGTTACGCGAAGGCGGCGGTAACCAGAGAAAGACAGAGAGCACCGAAACACCCTTTTTAGACCCCGAACAAATGGTGAGTTGAGAGAGAGAGAGAGTGAAAAGCCCGAGCGTGAGCCAACAGGATGAGTCACCACACCCCCTCGACGACGCTCCGACGGCGGCGGTCGAAGATGCGAGAATTGACTAGAAGATGCCCAGGCTTTGGCCATGCTACGGGATCCCAACTTAAACCGAAGGTTCCAGAACCTCCGGTGAAAGATATAAAAGCGCCGTGCGGGAATCAGAAGGGGGGATCAGACCGCACCGGTGAAGAGATGTGACGTGAAGACCGACCATCTGCAGAACAAGTGGATACCTTGGCAAGCTGGTCGACGAGTTCATCAAGCGTCAACATTTCCGGAAGAAGTTCCGTCTTTGAGATTTGCCTCGAGCTACGCGGAGATCGTCCGCGTAGCTCGATGGTGAATACGATTGGACACTTAGTGTTCGCACGGGTGAATACGATTGTATTCACCACGGGTGAATACGATTGGACACTTAGTGTTCTTATTCATTTTGTACTTTACGTGTTGGACTCTTAGTGCTTGTCGTTAATTATTTTCCAGTGATTTGTTAATACCCATCTGAATTGTATTCTGATGTGTCTAGCCTAAGGGTGCATCTGTGTATGTAACTCCTTTGTTTGGAAGAATATATTTTGCTGTGTTTTGACAACTCTAGGCTCTGACTCGGTCTTTGGACAGTAACCGGCGTTCGCTGGCGCACCACAGGGCCCATAATTAATTGTCATTGCTTTCGTGGGGTTATTTTCAGAAGCTAATAACTCGGCTTCGGAATTTGACGCAGCGTTGGCGCCTCGTTCACGGAGTGTGTTACAAGCAATGCTATTGTTAACTCCAACCTATGATGCAGAAACCATCATCATCCCAAAGATAGATCTATGTCATTCTAGCAATAATGCGATAAGTGCGCTGCTTTCAACAGGACTTCTTATGCGTATTGGCCGTAAATAAGTGCATGAGAAGCTACAGCCCTGTATATGCCAGCGGTAGATCTTCTATGGATGATGTCACTGCGACAGCAGCTAGGTGCTCGAAATTGGTTTTGCCGTGTGTGTCCAGTCTGTCCATTTCGTTACCCTTTTACCGACATTTTTTTTCGTCGTCAGGCCGCCTCGTCATCTCCAGCTTCACCATCGCTATTGAGCGGGAAAGCAAAACAGCAGGCGCCACCGGTTTGCGAACACAAGTCTTTCTGCGACTATAGATGCATTTGGGAGTCGAACATGCTAGCAGCTGCACTAACGCACTGCATCAGCCACGATCAAATAGCGGAAGATATTGGGCGGCACACAGAATCTGAAAGTGGTAGCGTCTGTGCCGGCGTTTCGGAGGCGAGAACAAGCAATAATGCAGCGGACGAGGATGACATTGTGCGCTACACAAAGAAGTTGTTGTTGAGAAGGTGGTGGTGTGTTGGCGGAATTATTCGTAGTCGTGATGGTGAAAACAGCGTCGATGGCACAAAATAGGCGTAGACGACAGGGATAGTATGAGCCTCAAACACGGCGCATAACCACAATATAAAGTGCGACATTTGGTGGAAAATAACGTCAAAGGCATCGGCGGAGTCACTGCCAAAAATGACGTGGTAACGACAACGCTACATAGCTTTTCCATAGTACATCACACGATTCATGGCCGCGACGTGCTCGGTATATCCGCGCTCCAAATGAACAGCAAAAAAAAAAAATAATAAACTCGCCATTTCACTGCTGTGAAGGTGGACTACAAGCGAAGCAAAGCAGTTTAGCACACGACATAGAGATGACAGAGAATTTAGATCAAAGGTATGAACAAATTCCAATCTCTTGAGCGGCAACCGCGGTCATCCCGACGAAAGTGTGTCCTTCGTCGGGATGACCGACGCACACACACTTTTATTTTGATCAGCGGTCTTTATCGGCGGCATACATTCGTGTGGAAGACTACCGCCACCTTGGGGAGCCGCAGGAAACTAGACACGCGTGACGAGACCGCCACGCTGGAAGAGCGTAAGGAAACCAGGCACGCTAGGCTCTAGAGCATGGAACGAAGACAAACAGAGGGCGGTGCGAGCGTATGCTTGGCCGATGTGGGTCTCACAGCGGCAAATCTTTCAGAAACTCGTATTATCTACGTGAGAGCCTACTGACATTGAAAGTGTGCGTATTGATAACACATCTACGGAAAGTGCATATCGAAGTGATGAGACGTATACAAGATTTTGAATGGAATGAATCGATTTCGCATCAAATTCGGGAGCTGAGTTTTTGCACAGGCTGATCTGTGGACGGACACGAAAAATGCACAGAACCCTAGCCATAGGCAGCTTCGGTGTAAAAAAACGTATTCACTCAAATATCCTAGGTGACAGTGTGCCACTGCGCTCGGGAAATCACTTGTAAAAGAAGTTCTTGCCTCTGAATTTAATATAAAAAAACACCACCCATGCACTCCGTACATCTAGATGGTTAACCAGCGAAGCTGACACGTGTGGCCCCGGTGTTTAGCAGTTGGTTAATCCCGACGCTGTATTGAAGCGTTTCTCAATTATTGGTTACATGTTTGTGTTTCTAGTGGAACGCAAGCACCAATGGCGGACGGATGCTGCTAACGACGACGCCGAGCTAACTCGAGATAGGGAACGCATGCGACAACGGCGAGCTTAGGAGGCGGCGTTGCGGGCAGAACAGCGCCAACGTGGAAATAGCGGGAACGCGTTCGCCGGGGCCAATGCCCGATTTCGGCGGGAGTTTCTCGAGCGGCATTTTGGCTTCGTCTGCAACGAAACGTCAATGTTGAAATCGCGAAGTGGAACGCAAGCGCCAATGGCGGGCGGATGCTGCTAACCACGACGCCGAGCTAACTCGAGATATCGAACGCATGCGACAACGGCGAGCCGAGGAGGTGACGTTGCGGGCAGAGCAGCAACGACGTCACTAACGGCGCTGCCAATGGCGCGCGCGCTTGGGTGCGACGTAGAGAACGACGTAACTGACTGCACAGCCAATGAAGACCTTTATCGAAACATGTGGTGAATGGTATTTCGTTTCGCCTAGCCATATACAGCTTTCGCTGTACTAATAAAAAATAACTCATCAGCAGTCATTCCCAATCGAAATCTTCAAGACGACTCATTGAACCTGAAAAGCACGAAGCCTTTAATCAGTAACTGCCTACCCACTGGTGGCGTAAACATTGACTTACAAAAAAATTATTTAAAATAGTGTAAGCTACTTAATATTTCTCGGTCATCTCAATTACCCCTATGCCGATACATTGAAAAGCACCGTCCAAGCACAGACACAGCGATGCTTGGATGTTGTGCTACTGAATGACTGAAACAGTAAACATGATTATTCATTTACACTTCTAGAAACTGATTACAATGGCCAGATGACAACCTCACCAGGATGACACACGAAAGGAACACCAACATACATGGTTACCTTGTTGTCTGAATCAAAGGTTGTACAGCCTTAAACAAACAAAGTTAGCATAAGGCCTTGGCCATGCAGCTGCGCACAGAAGGCTCGATAAAGTTATATATTTGCCCGAAATAAACCTAACCTACTTGTGATAACGTCAAGCGCTGACGCGCCACTGCGTTATCGCGTGCACTGATATCAGCAGCGGATAAGCAACCGCTGCCTATAGAAGTGCGTCAAACGAATAAACGGACACATCTTGTTCTGCACCTGCCACGGCTGTTTCTTTGAGTACGGCTGCCGCCTACTCGGCTGCCGCACGCTACTACACCACTAAGACAGGGACAGCCTGAAAGAGCCAAAGTCTGAACGTTTGCCCATAGTCAGGATGTAGGCCGACCAATGGGAGCACGCTGGGTGATTAACGTTGTATAAACAGGCTTAAAATGTCTCAGACTGCCGGAGTCACTTCACCCCTGTTTAGACAACTTTCACAACGTAAATTCTACCCATGTACGCGTATTAAATTTTCACAGAGCGAATTACTGTACCACAAAGTAAGAAAGTTGCGCACATCACGAAATGGTCATAACCTATTTATATTGCGAACGCTTTTATTAAATAGCACCGAAATTGCTATTATCATTTAAATAATCTTTCAAAATATTTTGTAAAATATTATTGCAAATAATACATTACCCTTCTGCAGCCGTACTCCGCAACTAACAACCTTGTATCAGCTGGCATCTTGGCCACTCTCCCGTAGTATGTGCGCGAAAATATTTGAGTCTGTAAAGGAGTACGTTTATCTAGGTCGATTACTCACAGGGGACCCTGATCATCAGAAAGAAATTTACAGAAGAATAAAATTGCGTTGGAGTGCATACGGCAGGCATTGCCAAATCCTGACTGGGAGCTTACCACTGTCGTTGAAAAGAAAAGTGTACAATCATTGCCTTCTACCGGTGCTAACATATGGGGCAGAAACTTGGAGGTTAACAAAGAAGCTCGAGAACAAGTTAAGGACCGCACAAAGAGCGATGGAACGACAAATGTTAGGGCTAACGTTAATACACAGGAGAAGAGCGGTGTGGATCAGAGAACAAACGGGGATAACCGATATTCTAGTTGACATTAAACGGAAAAAGTGGAGCTGTGAAGGTCATGTAATGCGTAGGATGGATAACCGGTGGACCTTTAGGTTTACAGAATGGATACCAAGAGAAGGGAAGCGCAGTCGAGGTCGGCAGAAAACCAGATGGGGTGATGAAAATAGGAAATTTGCAGGCGCAAGTTGGAATACGCTAGCGCAAGAATAGGATAATTAGAGATCACAGGGCCCTCTTCCTGCAGTGGACATAAAATATAGGCTGATGATGCTGCTGCTGATGATGATGACGACAAACCGATTGGCACTTACCAGTGCTCGAAGTCGGCGTTTCATTCCAAAGAGCTTCATTGAAGGGCGGTGCATAACCAGTCCCGCATCTACAGTGACCCATATCGGCGGGAAAGGGGTTGTTGAAAAGTGCCAAATATGGTGCCGTATTCTGAAACGTTCGCCTAGGCGAAATCAGCATGCGCGCTGATTGGCTGGTTGAGCAAATTGAATGACGTCGGGTTCAACCACCCAATCAGCTCATCCAATTTTGCTAAAACAGCCAATCGGCGCACGCCTGAAAGCGAAAAAAGAAATTTCGCCTAGGCGAACGTTTCAGAATACGGCGCATGTACACATCGTCACACAATCAGGTACTCAAGTAGGTGCGATGATTGGCTTTGAACCCTGTTCCTACAACACAGTAACCTCATGCTCTAACCATTCGACGATGAACTAGACAGTGATCCAGGTTGGCAGAAAAATGTTCAGATACAAACATACATAGATACATAGATAGTTTGCCCCCTGAAAAGTCCGTCAAGTACCCAAAAATGCTAAAACAATAAATAATACGTCCGTAAATAGAGTTGGAAACCTTTTATACACTGAAATTAAGCCCACGAGAGGCGTGATTTTGCACTGTGCACCCTTCGTCTAATAGAAGCGGGAACAAACCAGCAGAGTTAGAAGCCCGCAGTCGACGCGAGGCGTGCGTTGGACTAGCAAATGCTCATCGTCTAGACGTTTGTGCCCTCAACAGATTTTTGTGCCGCTGCATCCTTTCCGTCGGCAGAGACATCCCAGAGAACACTCTCGCCGCCACCCTTCTTTGAAAAGGGTGCGATTACTTTCCTTTTCTTCTCCCTTGCGTAAAAACGTACGGGCGCATCTGTGCATAAGCATTACGGCTTTCATCTCTGCGTATTTCGAAACAATAGTAAAACGAAGCAGCTATGCCTAAATGCTCCCGCTCGTCGACCGCCACGTTGGGCCCTCCATGAATGCCGTCCGATGAATGCCATCCGGGTAGCGGACCGAAGTCTGCGCGTCCTCGAGCACGGGCGATAACCGAACGACAGCAGAAGTTTGAGCAGACCCTCGGACAGGCGCATGTTGCCACACAGTACACTTGGCTACAAGTGTGCCGCAGAGCGTGATAATACTTTCGCAAGAGCGCCATCTGTGCCTTTCGCGATTCGGCTGTAGCTCCGCACAGACATGGAGACGTGTCGAGGTGTTTTTTTTTTTCTCTCCTTTCGCTGTTTCTTTCTAGGATGTTTTGACCACACAAATTCTCTTCCGATTTCGGTTTCTTTCCCCCAATCTTGTCTCATTCCTGAATTCGATGTTGTTTACACAAAGAAAAAAAGTGCCGACTTTATGGGGATTATGCAATGATCAAAATACGCGATAAACTTTGAAAATTTCGTGTCATATTTATTTTCTTATTGCAGCACAACAATATTGTTCCTATAGGAATGTCGAATACTTCCCGAAATAGCGCATGAAATTCGTGGTCCTTTGTTCAAATTCTTCGTCGTGTTGCAATGCAGACTCTCCACCTCTTCAAAAAATGTTGCAGTTTTGCCCTAAAGGCGAAGCATTTCTATGGAAAATATTAGGCAGTTATGGAAAGTAAGTGTAGTTTTATCGGTCGTGTAAACATTAAACATTCACTTACTTATTTAACAAACCTGGTGTCACGTGCAGTCAAGCAAACGTGAAAACATCTCAGTCTATGCCCGCGGACACAACGCTGTCAGGAGGCTGGCGTGAGGAAGAGCGGCAGCAGCAGCGAGCGAATTGCCCTTCATGTTTGCCCACAGTGCACACGAAGCCATCAGCCTCTGCCGCGCATAGACTTTGTACCCACCGCAGCTTACTTTCAAGACAGGGCCCACGCAGTTGCGCTGAACCGCGCCATATATACGGAGCCACGGCCAGAATAAAACGCCCCTCCCCACTTCCTCCCCCCCCCCCCCCTCTGCTGCCTTGCGCGTGATGGAAGATGGCACGCTTCCTCCCCGTCTTCCTTCCTTCCATGCGCGATATCAAGCCACCATCGCTCTCGGCTCAACTTCACAAACTTCTTGTTACAGCCGCACATACGGCGTATGGACGCCATAGAATCTTAACGCACTTGGCATTTAAAGGCAACATCACGGCGACGGCGACACCGAAAACGACCGTGGGAATTAGCCTGGAGTGTCGATATAATTGCTGTCGCACTAAATGTAGGTAGTCAGTGTAATAAATAATCAGAAGTTGCGCTAAACAGTCATATTTTCAAAGCACTCAATGACCCTACAAACACCTTAACTTTAACAAAGACGGGGCATCACCAAGGTATATCAAGTGCAACAGAAATAAGCAAACTACAAAAAGCAGACAAATTGTTTGGACTATAGAAAGCTACGTTTATTGAAGGGGCAATATCTCCGGAAAGTTAGTTACGCTTTGAGAGCCCGCAGTTTCAGAGGTGGCAAACGTGTAGAATGAAAGGCAGGGAGGAGCATCTCTTCTTTCAACATAGAAAGCAAAACGGAAGAGAAGGCGCAGTTAAAACAACTGAAAAAATAGAAACCTAATCAAATTCCTTTAAAGAACCGACGAGCGATCTTCTCTTTCATAAACCCTATATCCCTCGACTTTGCCGGCGTGGCCTCGTAATCTCTCAATATTATTGTTTCTTATCTCACCATTTGCGATGGATTACTACCTATGACGTTCTACAGCTAGGGGCTATGCCCATGCTTCTAATAGTCTAGCCTCAGCGACTGCGTTCCTTTCGGTCTAGATTGCAGACACTTGCATACTTAAGTGCACGCGAAAGAATATCATGCATCTGTGCAAACAAACCAGTAGCCTCCCACTATGGCATTATTTGTATAGTTTGATGTCGAGTCTGGGCATGCAAAGTTATCTAATTTATCACACTTCCCACGCCTCTCCTGTGTGCTGTACTTTCCGCTCATACGCATGAATTTTCTGCGCTGACGCTCTTTGTCAGTGTTCTATCGTCACAACATGAATATGAAGCAGCAACCCAGCGGAAGGCGCAAAATATTTTATTGACGCAAACCGTAAGACAACACCCGCCCCTCATCTATGGTCTTCCTGAAGAGAAACCAGCCTGAGCTGCATGCGTTGAGGCGGTACATCATCGTGGCTCGGTACGTCCTTAGAAGGATGCAAAGCGTGCGTGTGAAAACGCACTTCGTGTGATCGCCCTTGAATAATGCAAATGCATGCGAGTATTAAATGTGGAATGCCACGCAGATGCCCATTATTATTGTTTTTGGAGCGTCGCAATGTTTCTGCGAAATGGTTCATGTAAATTAGGTGGAGCCCTTCTCAATTTCACATAAGTTTTCCTTTCACATTTCCTGAAAAAAAATTAAATTATGGGGTTTTACGTGCCAAAACCAGTTCTGATTATGAGGCACGCCGTAGTGGGGGACACCGGAAATTTTGACCACCTGGGGTTCTTTAACGTGCACCTAAATCTAAGTACACGGGTGTTTTCGCATTTCGCCCCCATCGAAATGCGGCCACCGTGAGCGGGATTTTTACATTCCGACGCCAGGAATCACATTTCCTGATTAGCTGAAACAACACTAAGATAGGCTAGACTGATTACAACACGCAGCAACGGCAAAGCTAATTCATGACTTGTTGCTGTAAATAAAAAGTGCAAAGTAATACCCGCAATATTGTCGCGATGCACAAATTTAAGGAGCTTTATTATAGAAGCACCGCGCCGTACTCGGGAGAAGGAACCAGAGAGGCGCCAACAACAAGAATCTCTTCTTCTTCTCTAGATGCCCTCCGGAATCTCGAGCAGCCCGGTCGTCGTCTTTGTCGGCGCCAGGGTGCACTTGTGCACGAATACCGACGCGGCATTACCCTCCCTCCAGAGCGAGCATCGTCCCGATGCTGATCAGATCGTGGCGGAAAGACTCGTAGTTGATAGCTTGGCGGTGTCCACTTCACTCTGAATGATAAGGCTTCATGCGCACTACGTGCACTACCTCAGGCACCTGTTGACGGCGTTTCGAGCAGCATGAACCATCACCAACCACCTCGTAGGTCACGTCGCTAATACGGCGTAGAACCTTGTATGGTCCGAAGTACCGGCGTAGAAGTTTCTCCGAGAGCCCTCGGCGTCGGACGGGAGACCAAATCCAGACTCTTTCCCCAGGCGTATAAGCGGCAAATTGGTGGCGGAGATTGTAGCGTCGTGCGTCGCGTTCTTGCTGACTAGTTATCCTGACGCGGGCGAGCTGTCGTGCTTCCTCGGCGCGTTCAGTGAAATCTGCGGCATCTGCATCTGAACCATTGCAGTCATGAGGCAGCATAGCGTCAAGCATTGTAGTGACTTCTCGACCATGGACCAGAGCGAACGGCGTCATTTTCGTTGTTTCTTGGCGTGCCGTATTGTATGCGAATGTGACGTATGGTAAGATTGTGTCCCAGTTCTTGTGCTCCACATCGACATACATGCAAAGCATGTCTGCGATGGTCTTGTTGAGGCGCTCGGTAAGCCCATTTGTTTGTGGATGATAGGCCGTCGTCTTCCTATGGGCTGTGCCACTCAGCGTGAGCACAATTCGCAGAAGCTCAGCTGTGAATGCGGCTCCTTTGTCGGTTATGATGATCGCTGGAGCACCGTGTCTGAGGACAATGTTCTCGATAAAGAATCGTGCTGCTTCAGCTGCCGTGCCGCTCGGAATCGCCTTGGTTTCCGCATATCGGGTTAGATAGTCCGTCGCGACTATGACCCATCTGTTGCCGCTGTCAGATAGTGGAAAGGGGCCCAGGAGGTCTATGCCAATTTGAGCAAACGGCGTTTCCGGTACTGGAACGGGGTGCAATAGCCCAGCGGGTTTAGTCGGTGGTGCTTTGCGTCGCTGACACTCAAGGCATGTCCTCACGTAGTGCTTCACCTCTTCTGCGAGCCTAGGCCAGTAGTAGTTTTGTTTGATTCGTGCTAGTGTTCGCGTGTAACCAAGGTGGCCCGAGGTGGCTTCGTCGTGGCAGGCTTGCAAGATTTCGCGGCGCAGAACTTCGGGAACTACTAGCAGATGGCTCTTCCCTGTTGGAGAGAAGTTCTTCCTATAGAGAACGCCATCGCGCAAACAGAATGAAGGTAGACTCCGGGAAAATAATCTTGACACCTTCGTAGCTCGCCCTTCCAAGAACTCGATCAAGGTGTTGAGCTCTCGGTCGGCTTGCTGTTGCTGAGAGATGGCGGCCGCATCAACAATCCCTAAAAAGCCTGCGCATTCATCCGCATCTGCGCTCGGTGATTCAATAGGTGATCTGGAGAGGCAGTCGGCATCGAGGTGCTGTCTTCCCGATTTGTACACCACTGTCATATCGTACTCTTGAAGCCGTAAGCTCCAGCGTGCCAAACGTCCGTACGGGTCTTTCATATTGGTCAGCCAGCAAAGCGAATGATGGTCGCTTACTACTTAGAAAGGCGCGGCCGTATAAATACGGGCGAAACTTCGTGACTGCCCATACGACGGCCAGACATTCCTTCTCCGTGGTTGAGTAATTGGACTCGGCACGTGACAATGTTCGACTTGCATAAGCAACTACTCTCTCGGCACCGTCTTGCCACTGAACAAGGACAGCTCCAAGGCCCACGTTGCTGGCATCGGTATGGATCGCCGTTGACGCATCCTCGTCAAAGTGAGCGAGTACTGGCGGAGTTTGTAGACGCTGCCGTAACTCGTTGAACGCCGCTTCTTGCTCCTCTCCCCATACAAACGCAACGTCGTCTCTAGTGAGGCGGGTGAGTGGAGAGGCGAGATGTGCAAAATTGGCAATAAATCGTCGGTAATAAGCGCAGAGACCCATGAAGCGTCTGACCGCCTTCTTATCCGTAGGCCGAGGGAACTTTGCGACTGCTGCAGTTTTATCGGGGTCAGGCTTAACTCCTTCTTGACTAACTACATGACCCAGAAACTGAAGCTGTTCAAACCCGAAGTGACATTTTTCAGGTTTCAATGTGAGTCCCGCGGACCGTATGGCTTGAAGAACTGACAGCAGCCGCTTTAGATGTTCTTCGAAAGTGGCGGAAAAAACAATCACATCGTCGAGGTACACCAGGCATGTCTTCCACTTCAGACCGGATAAGACAGTATCCATGAGCCTTTGAAACGTGGCTGGGGCCGAGCATAAGCCGAAAGGCAGAACCTTGAATTCATAAAGCCCATCAGGCGTCACGAATGCCGTCTTCTCTCGATCACGCTCATCTACCTCTATTTGCCAGTATCCACTCTTAAGGTCCATAGAGGAGAAGTAGCGCGCATGCCGTAGCCTGTCTAAAGAGTCGTCAATCCGCGGCAGCGGATACACATCTTTCTTTGTAACATGATTCAGCTTGCGATAATCAATGCAGAACCGCAAGCTACCATCTTTCTTTTTGACAAGCACCACAGGTGATGCCCATGGGCTGTTCGACGGCTGGATGACATCATCCTGTAGCATCTTTTCAACCTGCTGCTGTATCGCCTCGCGTTCTTTCTGAGCTACACGATACGGGTTCTGTCGGATGGGTCTTGCTGTCTCCTCCGTGATGATGCGATGCTTTGTCAGCGGCGTTTGACCAACTCGCGACGTAGACGAGAAGCAGTCCTTAAACTGTTCAAGCAGTTCCATAAGCCGGTGTCGATCTGCAGGTGTTAAGCTCGGTCCAATATCGACGGCAGGTGTGCATGGCGTTGTAGGAGCCTTGGCTTCTCCTTGCATAGCAAAAGAGTCTTCAGTGTGGTCGATATCATCGAGATACGCGACAGCGGTGCCTTTACTGATATACCGACGTTCGTTTGTGAAATTTGTCAATAGAACATCTGTACGCCCGTCGACTAAGGAGACGATGCCACGGGCGATGGCGACTCCTTGGCGGAAGAGAAGGGTGGTTGCATGTTCCGCGACCGCTTCTTCGGTGAGCTGTGTGCCACAACTGACGGAAACAAGGCTGCAAGACAGTGGCGGTATGCAGACGTCCTCGTCGATAATACGTAAGGTGCGGCGCTGTCGCTCTGTTCCATTGGCCGTGTCGTTAGCAGGAGAAAACGTTACTACGCCGTCGCGTATGTTGACAACGGCACCATACTCCCTTAAGAAGTCCATGCCTAAAATGAGTGATTTGCAGCACTCCGGCAGAATCACAAATGTGGCGACAAAAGCTGCGTTCCCGATCGTGAGCCTTGCAGTACATTTGCCTGTAGGAGTCATAATCTGGCCGCCAGCATTGCGAATATAAGGGCCCGTCCATTTAGTCCTGACTTTCTTGAGTTTGTCTGCCAGCGGCTCGCTCATAATTGAAAAGTCCGCGCCAGTGTCTACTAAGGCCGTCACTTCGTGCCCGTCAATCGTAACAGCGAGGTCGGCAGTCACAGTTTTGTCGGCATTATTTACGTTTTGATCGGCGCCTTCCTTTCTCGGCAACAAGGGGGGATTTTCGGCAATTTGAGGACTTGCAACCTTCCCCCTTGAGGTCGCTGCTTTCAGTTTCCCCGCCGTGGGCTGGGAGAACGACCTCTCACGACGTCAGCAAAAGTGCGGCTGTTCGGCGAGGCGAAACGTGCTGGAGACGGTGAGCGCGACCGGAGATTCGAAGAGCTCACTTGCCGGCCAGTGCGGCTGTCGTCGAAGGGGACACGGTTTTCGTCAGCCAGGCGACGCGTAGTGCATATGGGCCACCCTGGTAGCCAGCTGGGCGATGAGGGCAGAAACGATAGATGTGTCCTGGTTCGCCACAATTGTAGCACAATGGCCGCCGATCTTCAGTGCGCCATATATCGGTCCTACGGAGCTGGGGCCGTCTGACAGGTTCCCGTTGGGCCCAGGCTGCGACAGGAGGCCGTTGACGGTATTGTGGCGACGGCAGGGAAGACAAGGGACGGTAAACAGCGTCTGTATGGCTGTATGTGTTCGGCTGGTACGGCGGCTCAGACGGCGACGGACGGCGGACCGCGTCTGCGTAGCTATATGGATTCGGCTGGTATGACAGCTCGGTACGAGGCTCGGAAGGGGCAAGCACCTGTCGGAGTTCCTGTCGTACCACTTCAGCGACGGAGGCAACCGGGAACTCGTGCGGCGGTGCGAGCCTAGCGTTCTCCTTCGCAATTTCCTCGCGCACAATCTGGCGTATCAACTGGCGCAAGCAGGATTCATCGTCCGTAACCAGTGCTGCGGCTCCTGTCGGTGCCCCGGCAATCAGACGATCGTACTGTTGGTACCGCTGCTGCAGCGCCCGCTCGATTGCTGTGGCCTCTTTAATGAACTCGTCCACTGTTGTCGGTGGATTGCGCACAAGGCCAGCGAACAGCTGCTCCTTGACACCACGCATGAGATGGCTGAGCTTTTTAGCCTCCGGCATGTTGGGATCTGCGCGGCGAAACAAACGCGCCATGTCTTCGGCAAACATGGCGACACCTTCATTTGGCTTTTGGATGCGCGTATCGAGAAGGCGCAGTGCGTTTTCACGTCGATTTGTGTCCCCGAATGTGTCGAGAAACCGACGCGAAAAGTCCTCCCACGTTGTCAGACTTCCCTCGCGGTTTTCAAACCACGTCTTTGCACTTTTTTCGAGTGCGAAATAGACGTTGAAAAGCTTCTGGTCGGGGCGCCAGTGATTCGATCTCGCTACCCGTTCATATTTCTCCAGCCAGTCCAACGCATCTTCATGCGCGTCACCGTGAAATGGTTCAGGAATCCGAAGGTTTTGAACGGTTACCTGAGTTGGGCTGCTTGGAAGTGCCATTGCTGGAGCTGGGGTGGCGGCCGTTGATGAAGACGATGTTTGCAAGACGCCAAATTCGGGGCTCAAACCTTGCAGGCGGCGGCTCGTGCGGTGAACAGGCGTCTCGACGCGTGGGTGTCTTGTGGGGCTAGATGCAGGGCTGCTCGTAGGAGTGCCGATCATGAGGCGACGGTACCCATTACTTCCACCAGTGTCGCGATGCACAAATCTCAGGAGCTTTATTATAGAAGCACCGCGCCGTACTCGGGAGAAGGAACCAGAGAGGCGCCAACAACAAGAATCTCTTCTTCTTCTCTAGATGCCCTCCGGAATCTCGAGCAGCCCGGTCGTCGTCTTTGTCGGCGCCAGGGTGCACTTGTGCACGAATACCGACGCGGCAATATAGAAACAACTGTAGCACTTGTTGAAGCACCCGTATAACGGTCACAGGGCACATTAAAGAACAACACGCAATAAATGGGTGTAACAAGTGAACTGAGCTCATTAGTCCATTTGGTGGATTTTAAAGCGAAGCTTTCTATGTCTCGCTGATTCGTCCGTGAAAACGCACAGCAGGGAAGCCAACTTACACGATGAAACTACCTGCGCACCTGCGCACACAGTAGAACAACGGCGCACGACATACGTATCGTAAAACACTACAGTTTACATTCGCAGTTGTACCGATAAGCTCAATAGGAACTGCAACGCCACGCTACCCAGACGAACTGTATATATCTGCATTGCAATGCGAGCGTCACGCAATGCATTTCCGGCCGTCACCATGGGCAGGCCGCGGATGCAGAACAAGGCATAAGAGGCTGCCGTAAGCGAACGTAAGTGCGTGCGCGATCGTGCCCGTAAAGCCGATCCCGTGTATCGGCAACCGCAGAGCCTTTGGCCGTCTACCACAGCGATCACAAGGCAATAATGTGCAAGTGAAGAGTCGTCCGTGAAAGTGTGAGTGTGTGCGTGTAATCAACGGCTACACGATCTAAAATAAAGGCTATGCAACTTAACGAAATGTGTCTTCATTCCACTTCAACGTTCAAAAAAATACAATCCTAAACAAGCAATAAAATCACATATGCATCGCATCGGATCACTCAGCATTTCTTCGGTTCGTTGCGTGGTCGTTTGCTTTGGACTTTGATTCAGTTCGCATGGGAGAAAACATCGCGTTCAACCATCTTTCTTTAAGAAAGGCGCTCGGATTTTTTTTGTCGTTACAATCTGCGCAGTTAATCTTACCGCATAACGTTTTAAAATATAAACGATGCTGCCTAAATTGCTAGAAAAACATTCACATTCGAATGCCTGCAATGAAGGACATATTTCAGGCATCAAATTTGGACACTGTTATGTTTCAAACTCATCATTGCCGAGCATATTTATCAATAGAACATCTTATTGCTGCAGACTGGTTACAGTGTATAACATCGTCACTGATAACAGATTTAACATCTCCCTATGGAATATTGCCTGGTAGCTACATGTATACCAGCTGTCACATACGTCACATACGTACTTGTAGTGGTGTGCGCTGTCCTGCAAAGTTCTGAGTAAGTACCCAGATCATGGAATTCTATTCTGCATAACATATAAATAAAGACCTATATCATGGTGATGATGATATAGGTCTTTATTTATAAAATATTTATATTTATTTCAAACTTATTGATGTAAATACCTATATATCCGCCTATATATGTCAAAGACGCCTGACGTATATTAAACGCTTTCTGATGAACCTCCGCCGACGCAGTTATTACTCTGCCCTTAACTTCTTTCTGGTTACATTGTTCTTATTGCCTAATTCGTTAGGCGACGAATTTTATGCAATGCTTCTTGCAAGTTATTCGCATCACAATAAATTTTTGTAGTTGTAATAATAATTATTCGCATACTCTTGAAACAAGCCCACCACATTTTCCCCGTGTGTTAGTTTCATATCCTACCCCGATCTAAAATGATGCGACAGATGCGAACATCTAAATATAAATTATTATAACCTGTAAAGAATTGCATAGGTTTAGACAGGATGATACTACAGATAAACCAAAACAAAAGAAACAAGCGCACACTTTGGCTTTCTCGATCTTTTGTTTAAAAGAGAAAACAGCGATAAACGGAGTACTTTTTCATACAAAAATATATGCATGTATTTTTGTATGAAACAATATCACGTATACAAACCAACCAGTAGTTGCAGACAGGTTAATAATTTCGCTACGTGAAGATATGCGCTTTACGAAAAGGACCTTGAAGAAGAAAACGTCCTTTCTAAATATCAGGAGATAAAATGCGCAAATCTTGTGTTTCGCAGAACTTTCCCTAATGTTATTGTCTTTTTTCTTTTCTTTTTATATAGATTTGCAAAATTTCCCCTTTCAGGAAAAGCTGCGATGCTTGACAGCTTTATGCAGCTTAAATTTATGTATCTGTGTCTGTACTGTTCTATCACTTGTCGAGACAAACCAGTTAGTGGTGTTTAGTGGTGTTCTAGTTCCAACAGAGATGCTGTGAAAAAATTTATACTTTTTCTTTTTTTTTTTACATAGGCACTTCTGCCTCTGTGCTGAGGAAAGTGCTGAGCAGCAACTTCCTCAGCACTATCAAGCATTGCAGCGAGCAGAAAAGCATCTTTTCTTTCCGTGAACTATCGAAGGAATCGCCAGCCTAATCATTCTTTATAAAGCGTTCACTATACTAAAGACTCTCAACGTTGTCTCACCCATGAAAATAATGCCTATTTCGCCCCTTCTAATGTGTGCTAACACACCAGACGCTGTTAGCTGAAGTCAACGTATGGAGCGTGCGCAGTGGTGTAGCCGCTATTTTGTTGGGTCCGCGTAGAGCTCTCATAATTTGCTTGCATGCGTTATTCTGAAGACCTGTAGAGTCGGAATTAGAAGTTTTTGTTAAGCAACAAACATCTACTAATGTGCGGACAGTCTTAGCAAGTTGTGGGCTAAGAAGCTACATGAGGATGCAAACATAGAGACCCTAACGCTATACAGCGCCAACTTGTGTATACAAGTCACTCTTCGCTGACTCAAACCGAAGATGCATAATTTTCTCATCGGCGACCTCTGCAGTGAACATTCTTGGTAGAAAAAAAGACAACTTATCCACTTGATTACGTGTCTGAAAGTCTAAGTTTCGTTCCTCTTATAAGCACTTGAATATCAGTGTGCGCCCTTACTAGCCTTTAAATAAAGAATCAAAGATAATAGGTACTAGAAGGTTGGAATGCACCTGTTTCTTTTCCTCTCGTGCGTGTCTTATTAAGCAGTATTCTTAAGCTTGTATCATGAACTAGCTAGCCTAGTACCATCTAATAAATACACAGATAACTAATACAAAAGGCACAAAAACGCTCCTACCGAGTCACTGAAAACACCAACTCTCCCACACACGTAACCTGGTAAATACTGGTGTACAACCGAACGTAGGCAAATCAAGCTTGCTCCGTGGGACAAGTTTCTCAGTTTCATCGCACTCATCTAGAGTCGGTGATATCAATCGACGGCTATCGACAGCTCGTGGTACACTCCAATGACACGAGTGTCTCCAGCCGAGATGAGTATCAACAGAAGGCAACCTAATCACGCAGACGTCGGCGAGCCTGCATGAAACCGGAACGACCTCCGCTTCCGATTGCATGGAACAGCAAGGAACGGCTGGCGCCAGTAAACTAGAAAGAAGGGGGGGAAATACCAGAACGAGCAACGCACTAGCAAGATGTGCAGCCGAGTCTGCTCTTTGCCGGGTAGGACTGACGGCGCATGACTCGAAGCTGCCAGATGTTCCAAGGGTTTATTCGCAGTTGGGTATTGGATGGCCACTGACGCGATAGGCGGCAGACGTGCCATAAATGGCCGCAGCGAAATGAATCAGCCAAAAGAATGAGAAGCCAAGTTTATGGGCTCGAACCAATCATGGCAACGACGAGGAAAACATTCATTGCGCTTACTTCATAAAAATTGTCATGTAAGAAAATGACCCACAACACGTGTTTTTCTTTATTTCGCGGGTTTTTGTTTTTTCTCGGCAAGAACAACCACGCAAATTTTAGCACGAAAAAATTGCTTGAATCCGAGCTTATTTGAGGCGCTCTTCAACTTTGAAATTGAAATGTAAGAAACTCAAGCAATAATTGAAACTTCGACGAAATAAAAACAATTCATACGTAGTGATGAAAAATATACTGGTTGTTAGTACACACGACTATATACCGCTAATATGTAGTTGGTATTATTTCTCTAGAAGTCTCGGATCTTTCTTTTTTAATCTTCGTGAAAGTTAGCTGGGACACCCGGTATATCCGAAAACATATCCGCTGATATACTGACCAACCGAGCCGACCACAGCCACGTCCAACTCATGAAGGTAGGCAAAGAAAACTTTGCCTTGAAAGCTATAATTTCACCAAATATGAATGGAGACAAACTGCTGCCAATCCGCCTACTTCGTTTGTTTTTTTAGCTCGTCATTTGAGCAGATCGACACCTTCATCGCACTTGTACTCATTAGGAGGCATGTTTCATTCATCCCACACGTTTCCAGGTGGCGGTATGTTTATAGATGGAATACATATAACAACTCTGCAAAGACGAGTTGTGCGCAATTTTTTCCACGTTACGGATGAGCGCTAAACTAATTTTATAGTGCACGTACAAAAGCAAAAACGTTTAATTTCGACGTTTCAGCCGCGGTACGGCCTTCATCAAAAGTGCGATTGCGAGCACACAGAGCTCAAGTTATAAATTTTTTTTTCTGTAAGAAAAAAATTAAAACTATATAAAAAAGAAAACAAAACGGTACCTAGCCTAAGACCACAACCACGTGTACATTTAGTGACGTCATGCATACCAACATGTACATTGACTCATTTCAAACTCAACGGGAAGAAAAAAAAACTCAGAGAAATAAAAAATAAAAAATTAAATTACGGGGTTTTACGTGCCAAAACCCCCCATCTAATTATGAGGTACGCCGTAATGGGGGACTTTGGAATAATTCGGAACACATGGGATTCTTGAACGCGCACCTAAATCTAAGTACACCGGGGTTTTCTGCATTGCGCCCTTATCGAAATGTGGCCACGTGACTACATACATACATACATACATACATACATACATACATACATACATACATACATACATACATACATACATACATACATACATACATACATACACACACACACCACACACACACACGCCACACACACAGACACACACATACACACATACATACATACATACATACATACATACATACATACATACATACATACATACACACATACATACATACATACATACATACATACATACACACACGCATACATACATACATACATACATACATACATACATACACACACACACACATGCATGCATACATGCACACACAGACACGCACATACAGCAACGCTATAACGTTACTACAAAATTGCGTGTACATGCAGTGGCATGATGAAAATAAAAAAAAAACAGATAGGTATCAGATAGAAGCCCGCGAATACACGCAAAAATTTCCGCGCGAATGGCCGCTCGAGGAAGTTTGCGTTCATTCGCGGGCATCTTTCACGCTCGGAAAACACGTTTATGTGGCACGTATTGAGCAGCTAGAACAAAGCTGTATAAGGAGTTTCTCATGATATTCTTCACATCACACATCACTTTCTGTTTCTAGAGCTTGAATTCGAAGTGCACAGCCAATCCACTCTCAGTTCTCCACCCACATTGGGATGTCATTACGCAGACCTGAAATAAATCACATTTTGATAGTACATGCAAGTAAAATAATACAATGTGTCATTCGTAATACTACTTATACGCCAACGAATGTTCGTTAGGCATTTCGTATTTATGAAGAATATAGTGAGCTTATTTTAAATTACGGCAATTACTTCAGGATAATATCAAAACCCGTGCTTCTTCTGCCCAAAAGCCGTTTATCATAATGTAAAAGAACATCTACGACGCTGAAAAATCCCGAAAATAACGAGTTCTTTTTTATCGTTAAACCACTCGTTAAGTCACTCCATAAGAAGTCGATATTAATTAACTAGGCCCACCCTGGTGTATCTCAGACTTCAGAAAGAATGGGCCGGCTTACAAACCCTACAGCCTCTTCGACAAGATTATTTCTTGAAACGTGAGTGATTTGTAGGTTTACCTCATGTTGTGTCTGCGTCATACCGAGTTCTGCGCACGCGCAGTACTTGTCATTTTCTTCTCCCTGCTCCCACATCCTCTCCCACTTCGGGGATAAAAGCAATCCTACGCCCCCAAATAAAGGCTTTGTATGTTCGAGCTGTCTGTGCCTCGTAACTGCTCCGGCCCGCGTGCCGTGGCTATGCTACACCTCAGAAATGAATATTATATTTTTTGCGCTTTACTTCAAATGCGCAAGGAGAATATCCCAAACTTTAATTTCATGGCTACTTAACATAAAGCAGAAAGTGCTTCGATGTGTCTTCAACATTGTCATAGGTAATAAAAATTTATTTCTGCTTAAGGGTGATACCGGGCCTCACTCGGGACACTGTTTCACTAATAAACGTTTCTTTCTCTCTCTCTGCTTTTCGTAAAGGGACTTTCATTTGAAAAAGAGCACACAGGTAGCTTTTATGGGGCTAATAGTCATTGGTTATCGTGGTTGGTTTTATATATGTTATTGGTTGAATGCTACATGAGCCAACTGGAACTCCTGCGTGTAAACATAGTATTCGCAAGTACGCTCCCGGCCACGTTAAGACAAAAGCACCAAGCCCGGCTAAAACAACTTCTCCCTTACGGGACATCTTCATGAGTGCTTACAGTTCGAAAAAGTAGGCATTTGAGCCTTCTGCATATTTTTTTTATTTCTCCGTCTTCCGGTGCTCACCATGAAAATAAGAAGTCATTGCTACACACTTCTAACGACCGCAAGAACAGATGACAGGCAGAGCGTAGGTGGTTGTTCAAAGAGGCTTACCCAGCCATAGCCTCTTATATGCTTCATGCCTGCCCATCGGCGCAGAGAACGCAGGGAACCGATCGTCGCGCCTAGTTCCGTCACTCACCACTAGTTGGCGTTGCTACCCCAAAATAGAAATACAGGACGCTCTACCACGGCGTGCGCTGTATTATAACTATATATCACGTAACTTTTTCTACCGGTGCCGATTATATCGTTTTACAACATCTGCGGGCGTTTCACGCCGACACAGAAGCGTACAGGCCGCCGCGCATTGCATCAAAAAAAAAAAAAAAAGAACGGTTAAAGGAAAACCACAGCTTTCATATGTACTACTATGAAGCTTCATTTTCCTTCTGCTTTTTATTACATATGTTTTGTATGTCAGTGTGGAAAAAACAAAACAATGTCGGCTCTAATAACTGCACAACAAACACTTTTATTGCCATCATTTGGATTTAAAGTTTGTGGAGCTTTCGTGACAGGGTCTTCTGTGAAAAAACTTTTGCGATGTCGTTCTTGTCCGTTATCTTCAGCGCAACATTAGAGAATAGAGGGCGGAAGAACTTTGTCACCATGATCTCAAACAGCTTCTCGTGATGCTCAGGCACTGAACAATTGAATAGTTCACGCTCTCCCAGCACTTGAGCAGCATTCACGGCAGTCTCCCTCAGCAGCTGCTTGAAATTTCTTCGCTTAGCGAGCACTACTTCAACCTACTTGTGCAAAGAGTTCAGCACAACTACGAGTTCGTCTGACGAGTACAACAGACGGCTTCTGTCTTGAAGCCTAATCAGATAATCTTACGGCGCCGAGGGCTTGGGCTTTGTCATTAACAGCTCTCGACAGGTATCCACCAACCACCGCTAGTGCTGCACATTCTGGCGAACGAATCGTTTCTTTGCGCCGGGCAATGTGGTTGACCAGCGCTGCTATCGCCTCTTTGGGAAATTGTTCGGATGGTTCTGGCGTAGTGCTTACGCTCAGTTGCCGGCATAGCGACGAGCATGTGCTATCTTCAGTGTCCATCACGTTGCTATTTTTCGATGTTGACGCAATGCCTGTCTTCAGAGACTTCTCTATTCCGCACAAAACTGCTCGTGCGTCTGTCTGATCGTTGCTTCCAGCTGACCTCCTCAACCACCCAAAAAAAGATTCAATGGCGTCAGACGAGAGTTTTCTAGTACGAACAAGTCGAATGTGCATCTCTCTCAGCAGGTATCTAACGCATTCCACGTTTGACTCATTCCAACTTTGAGCCACTTCTCTCGAAGTTCTTCATCGCTCGGAATTTCATTAAATGAGATGCCCGGGACCTTTCTCTTACTGTACGAGGTGCATCCAGGTTCACAACAATGCGCGATACCACTGGGTATCAACTCGCAAAGCACCCCATCAAATCACTTAAAGTAGCATAACTCACTCGTGACCACGATGTCTTCTTTTCGGCCAGAAGGTTCTCATTTGCGTTGCTGCTAGACGTTCTCTATGCGGCACCGACAGTGTCACCACAGCCACAGTCCTTGAATACCCTGCCGCAGCTCACCGCGTCAATGGAAGGCCGAAGGCAAGTTTTTTCCCAGCCGTGGACAGATCCAGAAAGGTGATCTCTCAGCAAACCAGCGAACTGTCGACAGGCGAGGCAAATTAATATTGTCTCGATTTGACACTAATGGAGACGCGAACACGCAATTTTTCCCGCCTTTAACCATGCACGGTGGCTAGCGAACTCATGATGATGATGATGATTTATTGGCATCCCCTTTGAAACGGGGCGCCGACAAATAGTCACCTAGCCTGCTTGATTTAATCAGGCATATTATACATGTGCTTTATCTAGCATTTTTGTATACCTCTCATTATTCTTTTTCGTTTTTCAAAAATTCACCTTGTACCTTTATACCGATGATTCTAAGAAATCAGGTCGTATCCATCTTTTCCCTGCCTTTTTTTCCACCAGTACTCTAATCGTCTCTTTCTTAACTCTACGGCTGATCTGTTGCTGTTTCCTTCCACTTTAAATCCAAGCGCTTCTGGGAGTTGCACGTTACCTACGGTTCTCGCTGGGTGGATCCCGTCGCATTGCATTTAAGATGTGCTGAGTGGTCGTTGGATCTTTACTGCAGCATACACATGCCTCATCTAGTTCCAAATATTCGTTCCGGTATGTTTTGGTCCTTGGGAAACCGGCTCGAGCCTCAAATAGCAAGGCACTGCCCTTTGTGCTATTGTACAAATTTTCCCTTCTAATTTCTTTCTTCTCACTCTTGTAAAACTACATCTTTTTTTTCGTTTCCATTCTTTGCATCCAATTCACGGTCTCTATTTCTCTCACCTTTCTTTCTGATGACCCCTGGTTGTCTATTTACAGTTTCGATTATCCTGTACTTGGTTGCCAACTTCCTTGACCTCTTCCTCCATTCTATGTCCACGTTTTTCATGTAGAGATACTTGTGCACTTTAGCCGCCCATTAATTTTGATCCATCTTCCTGAGCCTTTCTTCAAAACTAATTTTACTCTGAGCTTCTCTGACTTCAAAAGAGGTCCAGCCCATGTCACCCTGCACTGCCTCATTTGTGGTATTACCGTGGGCTCCCAAAGCCAACCGGCCTACTGATCTTTGGTTAACTTCCAAACCCGACAAGATATCCGGGGTAACTATTCTGGGGTAGCAGCACCCCTAGCGGGCGACCTGCGAGGAGGTCAGGCAAGGTTGAACGGCACTCCCGGAGTGATTGCGCGGGCACAGAAAGTATATAGGAGGCTATGACCCAGCGTGATAACCACTTCATGATGGATGCGTGGTATTTGAAAACACGGCTTGAAATCATTTACTGCAGTCTCTTTATAGAGTTAGTGGAAACGCAAAAGCATGAACATGTACTATAAAGTGACATTTTCGAGTTTCTTTAACGGCGCCATTTGTCACGACACACATCCACAAAAATGTCGCTATTATACGGACATATAAACCGTACTGGTGGAAGATTTTTAGGTTGGAACTAAGAAGCTGCTGAGTCTTCTCAGACTTTGGGAAGACGACGTGGGGGCTGCAGTTCGTAGCATTTTGTTCGAATACGCTTTCTAACATTGTGGGTGTCTTCAAAGGTCACTCCTCGCGATCATTTCTGGAGCAATGTAGGTGGCGGTGATATTGTTACGTAGTAGGTTGTGCTGCTATAGAGAGGTGTTCTGAGGAGAAGAGGAAGATAATGTGGCGCTGACATCGAGAAGTGCTATCGCTCTGCCCTGGGGTTTTGATCTACGCATTCTCCCTGTGTATGTATATATATATATATATATATATATATATATATATATATATATATAGTCATCATCATCATCAGCCTATATATCTGTCCACGGCAGGACGAAGGCCTCTCCCTGCGATCTCCAATTGACCCTGTCTTGTGCTACCCGATTCCAACTTGCGCTTCCAAATTCCGTAACTTCATCACTGCACCTAGTTTTCTGCAGTCCTCTACTGCACTTACCTTCTCTTGCTATCCATTCTGTAATTCTAATGCTACACCGGTTATCCATCCTACGCATTACATGACCTGCCCAGCTTCATTTTTTTCTCTTAATGTCATTAAGGATTGTCCTTTTCTCATCGCGCAGTTCCATAGAGTGTATCTTGACCTTCTGTGCGTTGCCCTTCCTGTTTCAGTAAGCTTGAGACGTTCGAGTTCGTTGACTTTGTGCGCTTCGACTAGCTGCTTCCAGGTGTTGTGGAGGCCTAAGCGGAGTAGTCGGGTTGCGGATAAGCGTTGGGAGATCCCAATGGCAATCTTGAAGGCCTTCCGGATGAGGATGTTCAGTTTTTCGATTTCTGCTTTCTTTAGGTCTAGGTAAGGAGTGCCGTAGGTGATACTACTGATGATGACGAACTCTATATATCTGCATTGCATTACGTGCGTCACGCAATGCATTCCCGGTCGTCACCATGGGTAGTGCGCGGGTGTAGTGCACGGCAGAAAAAGAGGGTGCCGTATGCGAACGTAAGCGCGAGCGCGATCGTGCCTGAAAGGCCGATCCCGTGTATCGGCAACCGCATGCAATCCGTGAAAGTGTGAGCGTGTGCGTGTATTCAACGGCTACATGATCTAAAATAAAGGCTATGGAACTTAACGAAATGTGTCTTCATTCAACTTCAACGTTCAAAAAATACAATCCTAAACAAGCAATCAAATCACATATGCTTCGTATCGAGTCGCTCAGCATTTCCTGGGTTTGTAGCGTGGTCGTTGGCTTTGGACTTTTACTTGATTCAGTTTGTATGGGCGAAATCTTCGCATTCAACCATTTTTTTTTAATAAATGTGTTTGATTTTATTTTTATCATTTTTGTGGATGTCTTTTGACCTCAGTATAAATATATGTTGCGAGACTGCACGCGCGTACTTTGCTCACTAATAGTGATTTGTAAACACCACGGAAATGCCTAGTAGAGTCCATGTTTCGCAAACTTTCAAGCACATGGATGGACTTTTCTTGCAACGTCGTTAGCCTTTTCATGTTACTACGAGTAGTTCTGCCCCATATGATCATACAAAACAGTATCTGTGATTGTATCAAAGGAAATATAGACTTGGCCTGAATCTAAACGGCATTTGATGTCTCTTCCTTCCAAAAGCACCTATCATGCCTTACAGCTTCGGGTTTAAATGGTAAACATGGTGATTCCAAGATAAGCTTTCATGAAAGGCAACACCCATGAATTTTGAACTCTTTGTGCGCCCTATCTCCTTTTTTACTGAAATGAAGACTAAGAGGATTATTTACTTGCATGCTTCGAGACCTAAAAATTATATCCTTTCTTTTATTGACATAATGTTGGAGCTTGTTTACAGCTAGCCACTTTGACAACACTCTGAACGACCTTTTCGCGTTTATGTCTATGTTAATTCAGCCTCAGAACATAAAACATAACATTTATGTCAGCTGCATACAAACGCACTTTTTTGTTCGTGTGATACTAATGATATAAATTATATTACGCGAAAAAAGAGGCCCTAAAATAGAGTTTGATACACAGCTGTAGTTACTGACATTAGCTTGAACGATTATGAACCCGACGTAACATATTGCTTACGATTTTGCAGATAGCACCTCATCAGGTTCAGCCAGCACCCTCTAATTCCTTTACAAGACAGCTTACTCAAAGTACTCCATGTTTGACTGAATCAAAGGCGTGTCTAAGGCAAAGAAATATTCTCACTGTATACAATTTTCTTTCGATTTTTTTAAATGTGCAATCATTATATATGGCTCATGAGGCGGAAAATCCGGCGTTGGCGTGGCTATAACGGTCCAAATAGCCAAGTGAGCCCAAGTGAGCCAATTGAGGCAGTTGATGACGTCAATTAAGGTGAAGTGAATTAAGGCAGCGTTAATTAAGGCAGGCAAAAATAAGATAGGGGTTCATTACAGCACTCAAACCCACGACCATTGGTCGGAGTCAAACCCACGAACTTTGGTGATAATTAAGGCGGAGGTAATTAAGGAACAGTTATTTAGGATAGAGCTAATGAAGACACTTGAACGCACTACCTTTGGTGGGAGTAGCACGCACGTCCTTTTGTTTTAATTAAGGCGAGGTAATTTAGGACACATTTAATTAAGGCACAGGTTTAATTAGAATAGAGTTCATTGTGGCATTACGGCCATTGAATTTTAATATTACCTCCTTAGTTGGCTTGCTCAATTGATTTATGCAGTTGAAATCTGTACTGCATGGTGTGGCGAAATAAGTTCATGCTTTTTCAAAAACCTGAGTAATCTCTTGTACAGTACGCGTTCAAATATTTCAGTGAAAATTCTCAGTACGGATATTGGCCAAAAGTGTTTGTGAACCACAAACAGCCAGCACAAAAAGAAATTCAAGGGGCATTGGTTATACCTACGTGGATGAATGTGAAACCATTGCGGCCACGTCAGCAGAAGCGCGGCGACTTCCGGTGGCGCCACTGGCGGAGTCACGTGACTTGAGCGGATGGATGGATGGATGCACGGATGGATGCTAGGAGCGTCGCCGTTGGAACGGGGTGGTTGGTTGCGCCACCAAGCTCATCAACAAAAGAATTTTCATCACCAAACTTAATGAAGCCCTATATGGAACTTTGTTTTTGTACGCCCCCGTTGTTTGTCGTTGAACTACTTTTCTTCCACCAGTCTTCGAATCACCTCTTACTAATCTCTATTGTGGTCTCGCTGAACCCAAGTGCTTCAAAGAGGCCAGATGTACCTCAATCGACAGCCGGGTAGAGATCCTCACATTCTAATACAACATGCTCCATCGTTTCCCTAGCTTTACCGCAGCAAGCACATGCTTCTTCTTTATGGTACCTCGCTTTATAAGTTCGCATTCTAAGGCATCCTGATCTCCTTTCGAAAAGTAAAGAACTGCCCTTTGAGTTATCGCAAATTGTTTCTTTCCCGATTTCATTTTTCCATCTTGAGTAGTTAGTCATTGAAGGTTTCTTTTCCATTGCCGCCACCCATGAGATTGTCTCAGCCTCTCCGACTTTTCGCTTGACATTCTTTGTCGCCATGTTACTAACTATACCGGTCGCGCACTTGCTGGTAAGCCTAGTTGTTTTCTTCCACTGTGAATCAATGCTCTTCCTGTACAAATACCTGAACACTCACCAAGCCAATTTATTATTGCGATAGCAACAATATGGACATTCCAAGTGTATTTCTGCTGTCGGCGTCACCGTGAGGTTCCGTATGAAGTCCAACAGCGATGAAATCGTCGCCGCGCGCTGTATGCTGTATGTGCGAGTGAACGCATGGCGGAGAGCAAACGCGACTTCTTCCGTCGCACGAAAGGCGGTGGGGGGACGGGAGGGAGGGAGGGGAGGCGACATTTAGCTGCGGCACCAAATGCGTATTTATATAAAATCGTTGCGAGGCGAGAAGGTGGTAAAGACTTCCTACGCAGCTCGACCATTGTCCCGTTCTGATCTCGTCGAAAACCTCCTAGCCGCCCGCAGATTCACCGGCAACAGTCACAAACACCGCGCGCATTCGGTGCGAACACAGGCAAAACGCCGACGGCGTCGACAATAGTTCTGCGCGTTGCTGGTGCGGCTACATGTCCAAGTTTATACAGCTAATAAAACTACTATCCTTACTCCGTATAGCTCTCTACTAATTTGCTGTCGCAATTGATGCTTGGCCTTTCGGGTGAAACTGCGACATTCTTTTCTTCCATATTCCTTAGTCATTGTTCATAATCAATTTTACTCTGAGCTTCCCTCACTTAAAAACATGTCCAGCCCATATCACCCTGCACAGTTTCGTTCGTAGTCTTCGCGTGAGCACCCAATTTTGAGGCGTTCCACTGACCTTTGGTTGCCATCGAGTCCTGATTGTACCCCTGACTACCGTAAAAACCGGACTATAGGTCGAACCGGAATATAGGTCGACCCCCAACTAATTCCAAAAATGAAAAAAAAAATCATTTTCAACGGCAAAAGTACCGAAAGACACCCTTACCTTTAAACAAATGCGACTCAGCCGGTTGCACAATGGTGACAGTATTTAGACGAGGGTCGACTTTTGGCAATGGTTTTTTGAAAAAAAGTTCGACCTATATTCCGGTTTTTACGGTACTAGCAAACAACCACATTTCCAAATGTAAGTCCCAGAACCATCGCACCTTCCCACATACCCCGGAGCACCTTGTACCTATTGTATCCCCATAGCGCTCTGTGTTTCATTATGGCCGCATTTCTATTCCCCTCTGCTGTGTAGTGAAGAGGAATGCCCTGCGCTGCAGCCGCATCGCAAGTCGTCCGGGAGGGGCAACCTCGAGATTTCCTGGGCTGCTCTGGTTGACACGGGGCCAACGACGCCTGCTGCTCTTGCGTCTTGTCCTGTGTTCACATTAGAAGGCAGCGCCGGGCATTTCTCATCACTACAGCTGTTATTGTGTTTTCCTGTGTTTATATATATATATATATATATATATATATATATATATATATATTGCCTTCGTTTATCCATATACCAATGTATTTATATGCTTTTACCCAAGGTATTTCCTGGCCCTGTATTGACGCTGTCTGTTCACTGTTTTCATTGAATACTCTAAGACCTGATTTTTAATACTAAATTTCAGACCTAAATTCTCGCCTTCCTGTCCACAGGTGCTGCATATCACTTTAGTTATTAGCTAGCAACACAATGCGATCCGCATAAAACAAACCTGGAAGCTGCTTCTCTACTATTGTATCCGCCGGTTTGTACCAGAGATTAAACCCGATATTGCGTCCCTCTAGGGCTCTTTTCCGCGGCGACGTCAGCAGAAGCGCCGCGATGTCACGTGACCAACGGTGTTCGTCACAATGTGCGCACAACGCAGGGCCGTGGTTTCGTCTCCCAACAAAGGTCGTGAGTTTGAGTGTCCTAATTAACACCGCCTAATGATTTGTGCCTTAATTAACTTCATCTTATTTACACCAAAGGCCGAGGGTACGACTCGCACCAAAGGTCGTGGGCTCGAGTGCTTTAATTAACTCTACTCTAAATAACTTCACTTAACACAAAAGGTCATGGGTTTGACTCCCACCAGAGGTCGACAGTTCGTAGCCTTTTTGGACAATTGTGTGGTCACGCCAACACCAGATTTTCCGCCTCGTGAGCCATATAATACTTCCGGATTAATAAAATTGACGGCCCTTATTATTGTATTCACGCAGTGCCTTGTGGCATGTTTTTAGCACGTTTGACAACTTGTTCAATTGTGCTCATGGATTTATTAGGCTAAAGTATCTCGAAATGCGCTCCATGATTGTCTGCGTGAAGCGACCCTATTAATTTCCTCCACTTGAACGTGCCCCTTCGAACCCGGTTTCATGAAGATCATCTTCGAGTGACGTGACTTCTTGCAAGCAGTGCTCTCTTAAGAATTGTTTTAACGTGCTCGTGACGTTATTCACTTGCAAAATGTGCACGCTTCTTATTTACTTCTGTTTTCTGTAGCAACAGTTTTTGCCCAGAATGTTCCTCCTGCAGTCGCAAGATTGACTTTGTGGGTTCCGGACACTCCGTGCGGCCATATTTACCCACACTTGCTTTGCCATTTTTGTTTTGCGCCCTGTGTTATCAGACTTCACACATCAAGCGTGAAGCCTGTGAACACACGGTACGCAACATCAGCCTATGGGCACCAGGTTGTGAGCCCATCCGCCAGCTTTTTTTCTGCAGCGTGTAATCATGATGACTGCAACCTGCGTTGCTGTATACTGTTTTGTTCTTTCTTTCATTGCAAGCACATAAAGCTTGCTTATTGTCTGCATATTGATTATTCACCTCCATACCCTTGCCAATAGATTCTCGTTGCTCACCTAGAATTTCAGTGCAAAAAAACGAGTTTTTAAACTTCTTCAGCCAAACATAAAATTTTCTATTCTGCGGAGACCTAATGTGCACCCCCATGGAGATCATCCTTTATTTTGTTTTAAGAATTCAACAAAAAGTTATATTCAAGAATAATCAGGTCTAATTTGAAGCTAAAAGCAAGCAGCATCCTATACTAATGATTTAAATTATCTCGTTGTAGCCAATGGCTTTCAAGAAAATAAATGTTACTTCCTGTGAGAGCACTGTTTTGGCACAACTGACAAGGAACACCTATTAGGCAGATTCATGCTGCTATCCAGGATGCAGAACCAACAACGCAAGCAGTAATGCGGTTAGATTTATTTACGTGTGGAGGAAAGCAAGAGATCTTTTTGTTTTCTTTTTTGGGGCGAACAAACCTGACAGATGTGGCTTCCACTTGCATTGATATGCGCCGCTTGACCCAAGTATTTCTAATATTTAATCAAATATTTGGTATCTCAGGTTTGTAAGAGACTTGCAATCAGAACCGATTATACAATATATTGCGCCAATAAAAATATATTCATATAAAATATATTGGGTTACTAAGTTTTTCTTTAGCGTCAGGAGGCTACAGGGTCAAATCATGGTGTCTAGGTGCCCTTGTTAAGCGTCAAGACTGATTTGCGCAGTTTATCGCTCAAAGGACTCCTGATCGCATACTGAATGCACCCTGTGTTACTATCGATGTGTCTTCTCGCACCTTCAAGAGAATTTCTCCCTATTGTCCTAAGCTGCACGCCAACCCGCGATGCACTGCACGTTCGAGATAAAACAGACAAACAGGTTCAATGTTATTGCTCCTTACACGTAAATCCACAGCCTCCTACCCTTTATATTTAACTCTATACCACCCGTACTATTCTTCGTTTCAAGTGCTCTTACATGTTCATTCAGACTTCCTTTAAAGCACCTAGAAAACGTGCAGGTGGCCAGGAAGAAAAAGTGGGCAAGGATAAAAAAAAAACAGAGCTGGAGAGCTGTGCAGAAGAACCCTGCAGGTTCCCCGCTTTTCCTTGTTTGTCTGGCACCAGAAAACAACGTGAAGAGGAGCGACCGATGGGAAGGAAAAGGCGATGCTGGTGGGGGAACAAGGGACAGAAGGGAGAGGAATGGGAAACACGAGCAACAAACATTGTTTAGACAGAGCCGGACAAGCCGTTCGTCGAGCTGTCGCGCCGCTTGTTTCGGTGGCGTACCCCGCCGACACTATGCCGATGCACGCAGGAGGAAAGGGGTTGAGAGAGGGCTACACCCGGCAATTTGGGCGCGAGTGCCTTGTGCTGGATAACCCGACAGCTCAGTGTGTTCGTTCGTTCGATACGCTTGTCTTCCCTCGCGCCGCAAACGCTTGGCAGGTCAACCGTTGAGGAGCCGGCCAGAAAGATCGCGGGTCAGAGCGCAGAGCATGGAGTCCCCGACCCGCCAGAAAGATTCGTCACGCTTTAATCTAGTCCCCTTCGCTGGAGTGACAAAGCCAGCAGCTATGTGAGCTATTGCTGCTGCCTTCTATTTTCGTGCTTCGAGAAAGTTGCACTGATCTTTGCGCCGAAGCGTGACAAAAGCACGGAATGGGTGGGGCACCCTAGGAGTACGTGGAATACGGTGCCTAAACTTACGCACTCGTACCAGTCATTTCCTATACGCATGCGTGCGACAGCTCACATGGAGGTAAGCTGTCAAGCTCGACATTTTCACTATGAGCGTATTCATTCATGTATTTATTCATGTACTCTAAGGGTCGGAGAGCATTACATAGAGGGGGGGGGGGGGGGAAGGGGGGGGAGGAAGCAGTTCACACACATGAAGTAAGCTAAACACAAAGAAAAACATTCTAGCATGGATGGTTGTAAACATTAAAGAAACAAAATGCTCTAAGTTAAAGAGAAAACAATATTGAGTCAGCTAGCTAAGCTCAACATTCATGTCAATAAAAGAATACATATTAAACAGTATAAGCAAGACAAGCAATATGCAGAATCTCACATAATAATGTAGGTATATGCGTAGGAAATTAGGCATGTACTGATAAGTGCTCACACCGTCAGATGTCTCTTTAGTTTGCGACTGAACTCATCACTGATACGTGATTCAGACAATGTCTTCTGGTAGTTTATTGCAATAATTATTAGCCAAGAATAAGAGGCAAATCTCAGAACAGGTTAGTTCTGGCGAAGAAAGGTTCTATTTTGTATTAGTGGTCCAGGCGTGAAAACGCTCGATGGGCAGGTTTAATAAGAGTTGATAATTGGCAGCCGCTACGATAAACATTGGGATAGTAGTGTGCATAACTTCAGAGAATACAATTTTAGGGACAATTTTATTTCGCTTATGCTAGCTGTTCGAGAGCAACTTTTTTTCTATCAAACAGGCATATTTGTCCTGAAGCAATTCAAGTTTATTTATTAGGTACGCCTGGTGAGGATTCCTGATTTGTGAAGCATAATCCAGTTTTGAGATGACTAATTCATTGTAAGCTAATAGTATAGCATCAAAATTATCCAAATGCAAGCTGTGCTTAATGAGTATGAGCGTCTTACACGCACTGCCAGTTGCAGCATGTGTGTGCAGATTCCATAAGTTCAACGCTCAATGAACGCCTAAATCTTTAATGTTGCATAACAATTCAATTGGCTTGGTATTTAATGTGTAGTAATATGTTAATGGGTTCAGCTCCTTAGTGAATGAAATAGGCTTTTGTTTTGTTTATGTGTACTTCCACGTGACAGTCATGACACCATATGCACAATATGCAATAAAAAGCAAAGTCTCGGAGAGTAGGTGACAGCAAATATATCAAACTGCCAAGTATTAGAGGGTGTATGTTATAAGAATCAGGGCCCCTGTTCACAAAAAGCTCTTACGCTAGAATTGCTCGTAAGTACCAATTTCAGCCAATCATTAGGCTGGACATATCACTAGCAGAGGCAATCTTTCAATTGTAAAAAGCACTTACGAACGAAAAGCTTCGTGAATGCGGCCCCAGAACTAAGTTCGCACGAACTCATACTTTGGAGGCGTTCACGGGAGTGTGCAACAAAAGAGAGAGAGAGCAGGAAATGTTAAGCTGACGTCCGCACTTCGTCGTCTCTCTTCTGGTTTGTCCTTTCCATTGGGCTTTTTTGGCTTCGAAGGCAAACGACTTGTGCGAAACTTGAGTTTATTGATTGATTGCCCCATGGCTACCAGCATTCAGAAAAAATACAGGAATACTATTGTTGCAATATTTTTACAGTGAAGCTGTTAAGGGCTAGGTTCCGCAGGTTCGTGTCCACGTGTAGAAAAAATTACACCATCTTCCCGTATATAGGGGAACCCTGAGTAGTATGCGAAGCAGCCATGGGGTCGACTCAAGTTCCCATTAGTTTTTGCGTTGACGTTTCCTTTCGGCTTCGCGAGCCCGAAGTTCGGGATCGGCCTGTCGCCGCTGCCGTTTCGTGGCAGCGGCTCGAGCCCTCTTCTCCGCGGCGCTGTCCACGGCGCTGACACTGGCGTTTACGATGGCGCTGTCCGTGGCACTCATCGCGGCGTTGCAGGAGGAGAATGAGAGGAGCGGAGCGCGCGCGCGCGTCATTATACCGCGAGCTACAGTGGCGCCCCCCAGCGCAGTATGCAGCGCCTACCGTACGTCACGCCTCTAACCTAAGCTGCTTCGCATTATCGCGCGCAGAGCCGCAGGTGTTGCCATTCGTTGCGCAATCCGGAGAGGAGAGGAGCGTCGGAGAGGAGAGGGGGAATGCCGAGAGGAGAGGAAATGAGACAAGGAGAGGAGGGGGAGGAGGATGCGCATGCGCAGTGCGGGTGTGGACGCCGCACGGCAGATTGATGGAGGGACGGAGGGAGTGACATAGCCCCGACAATGAGCTGCTTCGCATCTAAAACTATCATCATCAGCATATGATTTTGCTCCATGTGCTTGGTGGTTTGGCTCCATGTGCGTGGCAGTTTCCCGCAAGTTGTGCCTTAGCACAGTTGTCCAAACGGATGATGGATGGCCCATTATTATACCCCTCGCCACTGCCGGTGTCTGATTCACAAGTGTCACGATAATCGGTGGCGGCATGTCCCACGAATCGTCGTGCCCCTTTGTCTCGTGGCGTAGAGGTTGCGTTAGAGATGTTATCAGCAGTTGCCCTTCGGACTCGCCATGGGACGGACGCTCGTTTGACCACATCTTCGATGATCCCTGACGTCAGGATCCTGATGATGCCGTGGAGTGTGCTGCGGCTATGGCTATGCGCTGTGGCTCATAGGCTAGCCTATGATGATGGGGTGGACTTGGCGCAGCAAACACGCTACTTGGCAATCGCGCCTGGCGAAAACAAGACGCCAGTGTCCTTGCTCTTTGACGAACACGCCGAAGACGCCCAATATATTCAATAATGATAATATATAAACTCATTATAGCAGTATTTCATATAGCAGACCCACCATAGTCACAGCTTCGCTGGCTTCCATCTTCGCAGTAGTGGAAGGGCTCTGAATATTTTTTACATCACGCGTACAAACAATAAATAACGAACTATGAAAGACAATATGCCCATTTGCAGACAATAAGCTCAAAACATTTCTGTAGCCGGAGTGGAGCTTTAAAGCTCGGCTAAAAGAGTTGTCTGTCTGGTATACATTAGAGACTGCAATCATAGTGGGTAATTTAGTAGTGAGGAGCGACGGTCTGCAATACATAGGTGAACGTTCAACATTCTTTAGACCCAATACGCATTACGAATAAATTTGTTTTAAATAAAAGTTAACAATTTAGATAAGCAAAGCGCAATACGAAAAGGCTGAATCAATCATCGGGCTAGCTTTGTGTCCACATAGGTTTGGGAAATAATACCTGCGCTACACAAGGGACCTAAGGTGGTGCACACACCTTATTTTACATTGAATTGAAGGTGTTGCTCCAAGAGAGACAAATTTTTTTTACAAGTTTCAATAAAATATGCTGGAGGGGTAAATGCTTCATTAGCAAGCGTCCCATTTGTGCGTGAAGAGTGAAGAGCAAATGTCACAGACAGAAATAAAAACAAAACCGAGTGCGCTAACTGATTTCTCTTGCGCCCTGTGCAGTGCACACGAAGACAGTGTACTCACTGATATTGCACAACAGGTCAAAATTCAACGAATCATTTTCTTAATATCTTCACCCGCCTCCCGCAGAAAAGCTACCCACCAGATTTTGTAGATTTTTGGGACACCATTGCTTTCTCACACTGTAACAGCATTGTTCAAGTTTACTGGCTTTATTATTTCAAACCCTACGGTAGTCTACCTTAGACAGTACGCTGGGCCTTTATGTGAGCCAAACCTGTTGGAAGTCGTCAATGCTTAGCGATAGTTTTGAACTTGTTTTAAAAAAGATAAAGGCTGACATTGAACGTTCAAATAAAACTTTATACAGGCCCGCTTAGCCTACTGTTGGCCAAACTAGAATTTTAGTTGTAGTTATCTTTAAGGCGTACCTTTATGTAGCGACCTCCATGTGTTCCACGTTTAACAGAATTCGCTCCACTCCGCCTCTCCGCATTATAAGTCGACAAAACAAAACGCTTCCTGTGCGCTACACGAGATGTGGCCCCACATTATGGTTCAAAGCTATTCCGAACCTGGATCTGTTTCAGAAATCCTCCTGCATCAAATACAGCTTTTTTGTGCAATGGCCTCAAACGTTTTCGGAGCCGCCACGTGCAAACAGAAGGCATCAATTCCACCGGGATAACCGGATCCGCATAATGTACATACACATTTATTCTATTCCAATACATGAAGAACACAAAACTGGTACCGACCAAAGTGAAAAGAACTTGAAGAACTTGGTTTTACGGCCTCCCACAGGAGCCTTGTTCACAATTAAGGGTAAACAGAATGGGCGCGATGTTACATGCTGTTGACAACCGAACGTTTGATGTGACCGTTGATAGAGCTCCAGCGCTGTGTCTTGTAGCCCTATCCTCGTCGTTCATAGCTAGGGGCAGTGAACGTAACACCCTTTCAAGTTGCAGGAATGAAAGGAAAGCATAGAGTTTACTTAGCCATAAGTGTACTTGTCGGAATATTCTGTCGGAAGAAAATGCGTTAATGAAAAAAAAAACACGGTAAGGTAGAAACAGAGGTTACGCAAAAAAAGCTCGAGTAACTCGGATGCAGGGAAGAGAAGGCTGCATAGAAGAAAAAAATGGAGGTGCGGAAGGAGTAGCAGCACGGTGAGTGCACTGGGAAGAATGAGACGCCACCGGAGGTTGGCCTCAGCCATTCCTTCCCAACATACCACTGACAGTTTTTTTCTTTGCTGTCTCGAGCTGTAATACTATGTTACTGCTATAGTGCACCTCTACGCGCGAAGCTCGGAATATCCTAGGTCCCTGCTGCTCGTGTCCAATCGGAATGGGAAAGCGACACTGATGAAGAATAAAGAAGGGCAAGCCCATGGTGTCTGTGGCGAACTGCGAGTGAGAGCGGCATCTCCGTCGTCAGTGAGATGCAACGTACGCTTTCCGTGAGCAACTGGCGGCCTCGCGGCGAAAGAGACGGTAACAAAGAAAAACTGCTGGTGTGATTCTGCTAGCCCCGCGAAACAGCTGCGCAAGTGCTGGGCCGACAGGAGGGCCTTCCTAATAGCCACGAGAAAGCACGGAAGAAATACAATGCAAGCAGAAACGTGCTGGCTTTGTATATAGGTTGTTTGGTTGTTATGGGTGGCTTTTCTGTCTCTACTCAAGGCGTTATAGATTTTCAGGATGGCTGCGGACTGCCTCGCCGGTGTTAGCAGTGTTCATTGTGACTGGTGTGGCTCACAAGCGTTACTGTGCAGCTTTCACAGATTACGGCTGTAAAATATTCGTTATCTTTATGAGGTTAGATTTAGATAGAGGGTCACGTGGAGACGTTGAAAGTACTTGCTTCGTGCTACTGAAATTAACTTCCATATAGGCTAAGGCGTTATTACTGATGGAAATATTCTATAAAGTGCGAGCTCTTGCTTTGGTTTACTGCTCAGGCTTACCTCCGCGAGGCTCCCTCATCCAGTGGACAATATTATTTACAATAAATAAGCACGCATTGTTAAAAGTTCCTAGCGCAAGCTCATATAGAAACAAGGAACGGAAATGTCAAATAGCTGTTATTGTCTCCGAAGCTTGAGGCTACTATTTTCTGCACTATGTGTAAAATAGCCTGCTATATGGAATAACCTGCTAGAAAAAGAAGTCATCAGACTTAAAAGATAAACAGCGCCATAATATGGGCACAGAATATGAGAAGCGTGTCATAGCCAGTTTTGATAAATTAGGTACCGAACGATTCAATTTAGCACCTCTGACAGTTTAAAGAACTTTAGTACGAAGAGATAGCCTAATATTTAAACTATTATTTTCTTAAGCTTAACCGTTTCTCAAGATTTATGGGAGTCTGCAGACGCGTAAAACACGTTACCTGCTTGAAAGCACAATACGTCTATTTCGCTCTACTTGCCCTTTTCCTGCGCCCTACTTACCTATTTCGCTCTACTTAACTTTTTGCTACAAAGTGCCTGCAGCTAGCCTAGCACCCGCGTTCGCTCGTAAAAAACAAGATGTTCGCTAGAGCAAGCGGGCCTTTGACATATCATACAAATTACACATGTGGCAAAAAATGATTTTGGAATAGTAAACTCAGTTTAATTATATCTCCCAACCAGTCTAAAATACATTGTGTGATACTAGTACTGCTTTCGTGTATACATGAAGTTATTTATGGAAGCATACACCTATCTTTAAAATGCATCCATTAACGTTCCTCATCAGCATATGTACCGATTTCTTGTATATTGAAGTAGCCATTATTACAATCTGTTAATTTGGTGTCGACTCCAATAAATAATCTGCATGCGCCCAAGGTTACCAAGAGCACTGCCAATGTGGGGTAAAAAGAAAACTGAGCCTTGTGCCTCGTATTTGCCTGTGTTTTATTAATATTAACTGTGTGCAAGGATATGCTGGTGCGTGTTAGACGGTGCCGGTTACCCCTGAAAATGTCAAACAAAGAACACGGAAAGGACTATAATAACAACAGTTCCAAAGTTCAGATACACACAACAGCAATTCTTTCTGACAAGTTCACAAGTGTTCGAGCGTTCATGTTGGCGTACGCACGGCGTTCCTCGTTGGTGGAAAACACAGCACACACAAACAACACACACAGTAAAACCACAGGAACACAATAATATGAATTAATATGCAAACCACGTCTAATGTTGTAAAAATGAACCACTTCGAATACAACAGCCTCGTGATCAAAGTTGCAATAATAAAATCTAATCACTTTTTGATATTCCTGATTTTTCAATAAACTGCACTAATTCACGCGTTGCACTGTGTTGCAAGTGTCCTGATGACAATGCACCCATGATTTTACCTAGTGATATTGTACGGCTATCCAGAGAATGTATCTTCGCAAAAAGCCTCTTACGGTGGGTGTCATAATTTTTGTTGTGTGATATCAAGTGTTCTGTGTCTTAATCGGCCTCCTGACAAGGGCACACAGCGCCGTCAGATTGATTGATTGATTGAATAACTTTTATTGTTTCAGTCCTGCAGAACGCGTATTAGCACGTCGCGGGCCGCTCCCACGTCGGGACCGACAGGCCTAGCCTGCCGGCCGCATCGTGGGCCTGCTGGACAGCCCAACGTTGCTCAGCCAGGAGTGGGCTGCGGAGAGCCGCCTCCCACCTAGCTGAGCTGAGGTCAGGGCTTGCTATGAAGATACATCCCCAGAGCATGTGCGAAAGTGTTGATCTATTCCCGCAAGCAGGGCACGCATCAGTGTGAATCTCCGGATATATCGCATGTAACGTTAACAGATTGTGATAGGTCTCTGTCTGCAAAAGTCTGAATGTCAGTGCCTGAGGCCTGGTGAGCTTGGGGTGAGGAGGAGGGTATTGTCGCCGCGAAAGATAGAAGTGTTTAATAAGTTCATTATAAGTGGCGGGCACGTCCCTTCCATCCGTAACTCTCTCCTCGGCCGTTACAGCGCCAGCGCGGTCAGTCAGTGCGCGCGCGGCAGCGTGGGCCGTCTCATTGAGGTTCGTGGGGACACCCACCATGTGCCCAACGTGGGCTGGGAACCAAGTAAGCAAGTGATGCTTGATTCTATCCGGACCTGCCTTACGAAGCAGCCCAAAGGCCTGTTCTGAGATCACTCCACATTGAAATGCCCTAATGGCCAACCGTGAGTCACTGTAGATAACGTCGCTGCTGTCATCAAGCATCGCCAAGGCAATGGCCACCTGCTCGGCTATCGCCGGATCTCCGGTTTGTACAGATTCACAGTTCGTGAGTCGCTGTTTGGAATCCACCACTACCGCAGAAAAGGAGCACCCCTTCCAATATGCAGCCGCGTCAACAAAGCAGGCTCTACGCCCATCTGCCTGGATCTGTTTGAGTATGGGGGAAGCTCTTGCTTTCCTTCTATCCTTGTTATATTCCGGATGTACATTTCTTGGTATCGGCGATACGGAGATCAAATCTCGTATGTCCCGTGGTAACTGGCATTTTCTTGGTGCCTCTGCAGATGGTGGGTAGCCGAGCTCTTGTAATATCCTCCTACCGGCGGCGGTCGTGGAGAGTCTGGCAAGTTGCGCTCTTTCCTGAGCCTCTGCAATCTCCTCTACAGTATTGTGGACGCCTAGCTGGAGGAGAATTGCATGTTAAGTTCTATCGCATATAATGTGGAGCTTCCCCCACCATTTCTGAACCAAGTTTCTCTGGACATTTTAGCAGAAAGTTTGGTTAAAAGACCATGCGCATCAATGGCTGCTAGAGGTAGTAGTTTATTTTAGTGAGCTTCACGCCCCATGTCATCTGCAGTTACATTTCCTGTAATTTCGGATGGGCTTGTTATTCACTGGAATACAATATCATGCAGAAGACCCTTTGCTGTAGCGTAAGCCTTTTTTATTTTATAAAATAATGTACTGTTTACTTTCCCCAAGCTGATTTCCTCTATTCAAAGCAGTGAAGCTTGCGAATTTCTCAGGATTACCCATCGAAAAGACCCGGAGTGTGAACTCATGCAGCGTATACTGCGGAAACTAAAGCATATAGCTCTGATGTCGTAGATGTAAAGTAACACAGTCTAAATGCTACTCACTTTTGATAAGCTGGTATAAAGAATGCCGATGTAGATTTCTCATTCTTACACCAACCACTTGTGTCGACCTTAATACGATCCCTAATATGCAGTGTAGTGGTGTTACAAGGTTAACTGTTTGATTGCAATCCCTGGAATTTCACACTTACAAGTTAGACTTGGAATAGAAGTGACACTTTTCGGAATTGGGAGTAGCCACGGTGGATGCCAAACGTTTCAATGTTGGCCACTATTCATGAGCATGCCGAAGGTTTCGGAACTGTATACTATTATCGCATCCAAGCAAGCGCGCTTCGATCTTGAATGGGTTGGCGAAGAGGAGGGTTGGCATGTTGCGTTGCCACATAAAAATAGAGGCCACATGTTTCGACAAATTTTAGCTTCTAAAAAAGGCGGCTGACGAGTATTAGGCAACGCGTATTGAGCGGCAACGCGTATTAGGCAACGCTATATAGTATTGAGCATTAGGCAACGCACTGGCACATGCCCAAGGTAGTCCCAGGCATCCGAGTATGGGGAGGCTTCTAGCAAGCAGTCGCTTAAGAGTGCCGTCTAGGGTGCAATCTTAGCCCATGAAGCACCGGAGCAGAATATACTGTCCTTTGTCTAATAATTGCGCAGTGAACGCGTCTTACGGCTGATGTTATCCCACCTAATTTGCTTCCTGCAAAGCGATCCCGAACGTTCATAAGAGAAGGCACTTTACGCTTTAGTGCTTATATATCTGTCAAGAACTATGCCCACAAACGTGTGTCACCGCACAATCTCCAAGCGCCGAGTATTCGCCTTATATTTTACTTGCACAAAGCGCACACAGCATAATACTCGTAAAACCGATTTGAGACTCCCCCCCCCCCCCCCCTTGAGACGTACCATGTGCCTACTCGTCATTTTCCTCCTCCATAATGTTCTGGCTAACCCATTGACTTGTGCAACACAAGCGTGTGGGTAGAAGGAGAGCCCTTCCTGCCTCTACTGCAGGAACTGGTATTTTTTTCATTGGGATCTGTGCCAGTGACGTGTACTTTGTAGCGGTTCAATGACTCGTTGTACTAGGGCTGGCGTAACTATCACGCCAGCAAGGCAATGCTAGTCTCTTCCCTACACATTTTATCGCAATAGCAATTATATGGACACTTCAAGCGGATTTCTGCCGTTGGCGTCACCGTCGTCGTCGCCACCGGTGAGGTTACGTATAAAGTTCAAGGGCGATAAAATCGTCGCCACACGCCGTATGTGCGAGTGAAAGCGCGTTTTCACGGAGATTGAACGCACGGCGGAGAGCAAACGCGACTTCCTCCGTCGCGCGAAAGGCCGTGGGGTATAGGAGGGAAGCAGGGGGGGACGCTGTGATGTGGCACAAAATGCGTATCTCGCAACCGGGCGCAAGGGGAACTGGCAACGCACTCTCCCACGCGAAAGGAGGAAAGCGGGAAGGGGGGGGGGCGACTTCTACTCTTCTAACAATTGCGTTCTTTGCGCCGGTGTGGGCTGCTGCGCGCATCGTATCTTGAAAGCGATCTCCAGACGGCTCTGATCTTTGTATGCGCTGTGTTTTCGCCGCTAAGTTTCCGTTGAAGCAATACACCGCGCGAACCTTTGCTCGCTGCGGCGGTCGCGCCTGTTCACGCCAGCGTTTTGACAGTGGTTGTCTGTGGTCATCGAGTGTGATCTATTCATGTTTGCTTGTGCGCGTGGCACCACGCTTGTTAATTCAGTTAGTAAGCGAATGTGTCCAAGTATATGCAGCTGATAAAACTACTATCCCTACTCCATATAGCTCTCTACTAATTTGCTATCGCAATTGATGCTTCGCCTTTCGGGCGAAACTGCGACGTTTTTTCGATGACACTTCATCAAGACCTAACCTTATCAATCGCATATGTAACAACTGTTCATAAAACAATAATCAAAAGCCTGATTGCGCGTTGTACGATTTGTAGCCAATAATATCTCTTTAAGCATCAAATTGTACAAGGATTGTGGTTCCCTAACCTCAGTAAAACAAAGCGCAAAAGTTCATGCCCTCGCTATAGTAACGAATCATAGAGCAAAAGAATATATTTGCGTTATTAAGTTATGCTGAAGAGCTGCATGCGATGGCCTCCTAACAAAGCATATCATAGCAGACTACTTCTCTTACTCGTATTGAGGATGATAAACAGCAAAAAAGACGCTTGCAAACGAGTATTAGCTTGGCTCTGAAATTTTTCATGCACGTCAAGCCCCTTTCGTCCTTTGAAAGAGAACTCCGCCCACCCCGCCCGCAAGTTTAATTTTAAAAACGTGAGAGCAGCTCAAGCCCAGCAGTACGCTTCCTGCTTTCTTTTCCTTCGCAATCTATGATAAATGGTTTGCAAAAGTGACTCGGGCACCAAGCCACAGTATAGGAACTGAAGGCAGGAGTAACGCCAGAGAGGAAGAAACAAAAACCAGGAAGTGAGGATCCTCGCTTGTGATGTTGTGGAAGCCCTACTGAGTTGCAGAGTAAACAAGGCAACAGCCACCGCAAGCTCGCTAGGAAAACTCAAGAATGCGGCACTTTTAAGGCTGTTTCCTCACCTGAACTAAGCACACGTTATCGGCGATGACAGAATAATTCCACGAGGTGAAGCGCTCGAAAGCTAAAGGCCGAATACGAAGAAAATATGAACATAAGACAATAGCACTGCGTATGGGCAAATCAGCAAGCACAAAAGACATCGCAAGGCCATGTTTCAGCAGAAAGAAGTGAAACAGGGCTAAAAAGATTACTATTAGAATATCCTGGTCCTGTGAAAACGGCCGCAAGCCGGCACTGTCTTTCTACAGCAGAAGAAATATGTTTGAATGGCAACGCAACATCAGTGCTTAATAAACGATGTACTCACTCTCTCCCTATTTTTCTCTTTCTATTCCCCTTTCTCTTAGCCCTAGTGTAGGGTAGCAAACCGGACGCTCTTCTGGTTGACCTCCCTGTCTTTCCTCTCCATGCTCTCTCTCTTTCTCACCGATAAATTTCCTCCAGCTACCGACACCTCCAAGCGTCCTTTCCTTTACCTTTATAATGAATTTAAATATCCTCTGCTCTGTAAAAAAAAAAAAACTCAGCAGCATCCTTTATCGGTACTCACGCGTACGTTCCACGCGTATAGCATGCACGCAGTGCCTCCTCTCGTTGATTCTGTGTGTGTAGTCCACAAAACGACCTACATTTTTTTTTCACTTTAACAAAATTGTACACTGTCGTAAGAAATGCTGCATAAATATCTCGCTTTGCTATGCTAAAATTGTTGCCAGAGGATAACGCATGATACTGAACTGCAGAGCACCTATTTTTAAAGCTTGGCTTGTGATATTTCACGTTTCTCTCAGCGTCAGGACACCCGTTCATTTCGGGGTGATGCAGTACTTACAAAGGAAACACCGAACAAATTATAATTTAAAAATTTGTTTTATTGGGGGGAATACTTAACGTTGGGGGAGTTTCAATGCGAAAGAAGTGTTGTCTTCTGCGCCTAATTTAATCCTTCAGGGAATTTGATAATCACTGCGAAAAGAATACGTCCGCATTTGTGAAGTACAGCTGGCATTACTAAAGGGCAGGCATACTATACCGACCAAAGGGCCTTGTTCTGTTCAGCCCTGTACTGTATTTGCGCCGGTGCATGTGCCGTTCCTGAATTCAAATGGTGTACTCAAAATGAGTTGTTCCATCAGTACAGGTCCTGCTCGAATTTTCAAATTACTTTCAAATAAAAAATTTTCAAACGAGTTTTCAAATGATTTTTTAGTAGTGTGTGCACTCGAATTAGCAAAGGCGCCATGTACTCGTCGGTTATCTGTGAAGTGTCGTTTATTTACCCGCAGTTGCGCTCTAGCGCTTTCCAATTGATGCCACGTACTCTTGCTTCTTGACACATTCCATTCTGCTATTACGTTTCTCAAAATGCACATATATAGAGTAAAGCTTTCGCGGCAATCCGGTGGCTATATATTCTGCTAGACGATAGTTTCTTCTTCATGCAGTTCTTATTCGCTCACATAGAGAGTGGTAGACCAGTTTTTTTGTAGTAGATCCTGTCCCCAGCTACTCTTTGTATCTATATTGTGCGTGAACTTTGCTACTACTCACCTCTACTTTATCGTCTCACGTTGGTCTAATTAACATCACGGCATTGCAATCGCGTTTCTCCGTTTCTCTTTGCGGCTTTCTCGGTGTTTCTCGCCAATATACCAAACGCAGCAGCACATACGACGACGAAAAGGAGGATATTAGTAGCAAATGCTTGCGCTTGTTTTAGAAAACTCCCAGAGGAGTTTCTGCATAAATGTTTCGCTGAATCTTCACACTTGTTCTGCTACGGCGCCTCCGCGTTCGACACGTAGTCTCCGGAAATTGCGTGAAGACAGTCGGGCAGCAAGACAGAGAGATGCTGATTCACGCCCACCACCGTCGACAATGGCGGGTCCACTACAAATACGGAGTGACCCAGATTGCTAGATTAGACCATAGGACCTCCACTATCTGTATCTTAAGCAGTTAAGCGTTCTAATGCGTGAATAAATGTTATGCGTCTTAATTTGGGACCATTGCGTGGAGTAAGAAGCCGCTATTCAATCATGCATGCGTCTCCTACGTAGTTGGTGCCGTTGTCGAGTCACGCATGACGCAATCGCAGCTTAATTTAGACTCCCGTTTGGCGTTCAGAGAGGTGTAGGTTGGCAGTGCGTGTGCTGATCCGAGCCGGAGTGGTCGCGTTTGAGAGAGCGCACTATGTCATCGTAGACATAACTGATCTAACTCAAGCCGGTGTACCTAAGCAGGTTATAAAGCCTAAGGAAGTGCAATTTGTTGCAGACATTTCACGCTTGCACAGTTATGGCGTACTTTGCGTTCGACACGCAGGATCCTGAATTGGCAGGAGGAGACTCGGGCACCCAGACCTATGGATGCACAACCCGTTCTATTACGGTGGAACGTGACCATCTCCGTAGGGAGTGCAAGCGAAGGAGGTTGTAGGCAAGTGCACAAGCCCGAACCATCTACGTACGATTGCGGCAGGCTGCAGTGGCCCAGGGCCGTACCGGGCGACCCGGGTAGGGGGGTCATTTGTGTACGCTAGTGCCTAACGATAAATTTTCCTTGGTGCTCAAACACCCTCTGCAAAACAAACGACCCCATTACGAGCAGGGAGCGAGCACGATTGTAAAATCATACCGAAAGACCCCCGCATGTTGTAGCATAAGTTAAGCATTTAAGTTTTCTAATGCGTGAATAAATGTAACTCTGTTATTCGTTACGTCATTTCTGTACCCCTAGGGCCCATACACACTCTGCAGCACGCACAAGGCGTTTCACGTACACCACTGTGACTTCGTCACTGATACAGCCTGCCCGAAATTACAGCGAAGCTGTTAATGCCACTAGAAGCGCTCAAAAACGTTAAAGGCAAATTTTCGTGGTTCCAGGCAAAGGTTGTATCACTCACAAAATTTATATATTAACGAAATTTGGGGAATGCTAGAGGCGATATGCAGGCAAATTTTCAAACGCGTGTGTCAATTAGGGGTTAAATGAAAATGTCTCAACTCTTGGTTTGTGGGGCCGTGCACAGTTGTTGTTTGAAATGGTTAAAAATGACGCCACGTTCCTAAAATGGCCAAACACGGCAGAGATTTCAATTTTACAAGAAATAGTGGCCACTGAACGGGGGAAACCTTTTAAAGTTTCAAGCATGTAGGTTTATTATGTGCTCCTATAATAATTACTGAATAATCACCGCTTTTAAAGTCTCATGCGTAATGGAAGGCATGTAGTTGCTTTATGTAGTTGCTACAACTATGACAACATGCAATAAATTGTGCATTCATGCGCTCTTAGGCACAGGTATTCCACTTTTGTAAGCGGCGTAAAGTGTATCACGCAGCGTTGCCATATATCAAATGTAAGGAAAAACAAATTGAGCGATAATGAGGGGACATGTATGGCAAATCGCTGCGCGAATTTAAATGCGTCTGGATCCAACACTGTCCTTGAAAAAGAAATTCTTAACGAAGTCTGCAATAGAGTCATACGGCCGTTATCTGCAATATTTCTGAGAATCCTAAAACATCTGTACAAGACACCAACTTCAAATTCATTAATCATAGGGGGAAATTAATTTAGGAATTTTAATATGTGGAGAAACTTTCACCTTCGTGGCTTAATTAAAATTGCTGCTATTAATTAATGAAACCTCGTTTTTTTTATTTTCATATGACATAAGGCGGTCGCAGTTGGTTTCTTTGGTGTTCCTCGGTGAACTAAACAAGACACTTTGTTTATATATTTTTTTAACATATGGCACATTAGGATGAATGCATTGACAAAGTTCAAAGTGTGTGGCTTAATCGCGGATTTTTCAGAAAGGCCGTTTTCTGCTACGTTTCCCCAATGCCCCAAGATAAATCTGCATTGCGCACATTTTCGATTCAATAGAGATAAGGGACATGTTAATTACAATGTGTCGTGAAATTTTAACAGTTTTTGCTGAATTAGAAGCATTTTTGTCTCTTAGATTTTTTTATGGCATTGTATGAAAATCTCACGGTGTCCTCAGTGAACTAGACAAGGCAACTTGTTCATATTTTGTGACTGTAAGGACCGAGCAATAGGAGATGTGTTATCAAAGCTCCGAGTGGGTGGGTAAATTTCGACCTTTGCAATTAAATACGTACGCAAGTGCCCCGGTGCGTTAGTAGGATTTCTCACAAGTGCCGCAGAATGCCAGTGAAATCAAACTTATCGAAAATTGGGGGAACACTACGACAAATCTCTCTGCAATATTAAATGCGTGCGGATCAACTGCAGCGTTTAAATAGAAAGCAATCTTATTCAGTTGTTAGAAAGTGCCACACGGTCGTTTACAGATATGTTTGCCAATGTCCCAGGATACATTACACCAAGCTTACTTATTGTAGAAATTGGAGTCATATTCAGAGCTTTGTGTGGCAAAACATTCGCGTTCCTGGCCTAGCTAGAGGTAATCACTAAACTGTCGTTTTCTCTCTTTAATTGCGCACTATACAAGACCCGTAGTAGGTTTCCCCGATGTCACCAGTGAAGTAATCATGGCACCTTGTTTATATTTCTTTAAAATTAGAGCCAGGTAATGAGCGATCTGTAGGCGACGTTCGAACTGTGTATAAAATAATTACGGCATTAGCAGTAAATTACGTATGCAAGCGATGCGGAGTGTTGTAGGTTTGCATACACAGGGAACAAAATGTATCTACAAGCAGACAACCTTGACTCGCAGGAGGACAACGCCACCGCCTGTGTGGATATCTGTGCCCTACAAACGAAAGACGGAATTCTGATAACCACTTTGTATATCTCTCCAGGCCCACCCAAGTGTGATATCGAGAAGTTTATAACCACGCACTTTGCATGCCATGATGGCACTACCCTTGTGATCATCGTTGGAGACTTCAACCAGACAACAAATGGTTCACTCAGCTTATGCTAGAAGAGTTTGGTTTGAAGTGGCACAGCAACCCAAGTCACTCAACTACTCAACAAGGTCGTGTATAGATTTGACTTTGGCCAAGTATCTGTCTAAGGTTGTAACCGAACCAATCAGTGTATATGACAGTAATCGCAAAGCTATCATCTCGACTATAAACATAACGCTCTGATTGAAAGCACTGCTTGTGCCTCCCTTTGTAGGTGCTGCCTGCGCTACTTGTGAACATAACGGCAGTTCTGTCGGATGAGGGACGAATGAAAAAAATAATTGTTTTTGCCGTAGCCATGTCGTGGCAGTACGAGTACAACTTATCAGCTAATAACGAGGCGGAAGCTATAAAGTTCGCTGGCGCAGAGACAGGAACACGAGATCTGACGTATAAGAAACGTAGGGGACACAGTTCAGTGTATCAGCAATGAATGACCATGCAGGTGGTATAAGGAATCACACCGAGAAGAACCTGAACGAAAAACCGTGGTATGGAGGGCGAAACGCAATGGAAGAATTGGTGCCGTAGTCGTACGTCAGAACAAAGGGTGCCGAAAAAGCACGTTCCTATTGTAGTCTGCGCCTTGGACCAACAGAGCTTCCAATAGGGGTCGCTCTCGTCGAGTTCTCGAGGCCGAAAACCAGGGCGCTGACTCGAAGTCTCTCCCAGTCACGTCCACGCAGCGCACTGCTAGTGTTCCAAGCTGCACAGGCCGCCAGACGATTCCCCAGTGTATAGCCTAGGGCACGGTGGCGTCCTCGCCAGCGACCCTAAAAAAGGCGACCCTCCGTGCCAGCCGCTGTTTACCGGCGGCGCAGTCCCCAGTGCCTTTCTATTTTACGAGGAAGCCGTGATCGGATATGGGGAAGTATTCGGGAGCAAAAGACGAGGGTGCATGATGCAGGTTGGCGCCCAGACAGGGCACACAGACTTCATTGTTGACGGCTTATATACCCATGTTGAGACCATTCCGCCCCGCGCTTCTGATGCCGGCAGACGCCGTTATACAGATGCAGCTCTTGCAGAGCCGCAGCCTGCATTCTGAATGTGTACGTTGTATATACCGAAATCAAAAATTGAATTCCCCTGCGCCCGCTGTATTGGGGACAAGCCGCGGTGAAAGATAAGGCAAATTGAGTTGCTTTGTGTTTGCAGAGTGAAATCGGAGGCGAAGCAAGGCTTAGCTGTGCTGCTTTTTTAAGGTTATGCGCTGTTTCTTCCTTACTTCCACCTGCTATGTTAATATCTGTGAACCTTTGCATGGTGCTTTGCTCTCTCCCCTTCTTTTTTTCTGTTCCTCCCTCTCTCCTGCACACAGGCCCCTTGCCCACTTTTTTCCTTTTGCAAGTTCACGTTTGTAAATTCGAAACCTATAGTTTTGCCGTGCGTGCGCTTTCTTCACGGATAGTCCGCAATATACCCTCTACACATAAACCATCCTAATTAAATTCTGACTAACTTAGGCCTTCGTTTTCTGATTCATAGACTGGCAATCAAGCCGGCTTTGAATAAAGTAGGCAAAAAACGAGATGATTAAATTGCACCACGAAATGCATAGACGAATACGACGTGAGGAGAGTGTCACAGCACCGAGTTCTGTGTTTACCGACAACTTGGTTCCATCTAAGAGAACGTTATCTTTATTCGTCTCGGCTGATTGAGTTTCTTTTCTCCACACGTGCGACCTCAGCACATGGCTTAAAATAAATACACGTGGAATTATTCAGCAAAGAGGATCGGCGCATGTGGCAAACTACGGGCTCTCCCACTTCTATCAAACGCTTCCGGACGTGCTACCTGTACTAGTCCTTTATTTCGCTGGACTGAGCGCGCTGTAGACAATAGCATTCCGAGCTTAAACTTACCAGTGCTTTACCAAGGCCCTCATTCCTGCCTAGCAAGTGCTCTGCAGAGAAGTTTACTCCCCGAAAATGTGGCTTGTGAAGTTCTCGCCTCGTCTTTGCCTGCCTAGAAAAATGTCCAGAAAAACTTGCCAGCGGCAAAACTTTTTGAGACAAGTTAAGCGAAATTTTTGCATTAAGGCGGAAAAGCAGACAAATGATTTTACTGCACAATGAAAATTTCCCTTCATTTCCCATCTTGTGTCTGTCACTCTCTTCGCTACACTACTGTGCGTTCCTTCTTTTAACGGCCTCATCTTGCAGTTTCAATAAGCGCGTTGAATTTCACAGCAAACATGTCAACAGAAGGCTTACAATGAAGCTGTATAATGCAATGCGAATTTTTATTGTAGTAATTTTTTTTGTTACTGGTAATGCGATGATGCGTCACTTGTTTTTGACCCGACTGCAGCGGATGCTACATAGGAACTACAACTCCCGTTGTACGTTATACCCTTGTACGATGTAGTTTAACGCAACTGCAAGCAAAGGCTCTAACTTCTCTTGTGTAGCATACGATATACTGCCCCTTATTTTGGTATCGTTAGCGTCACGCTTGTGCTGGTTTTCTTCGCAATTGTGCCTGTGTCGGCTCTCGTAGAAAACGCTATAAGCGTAGTTTATATGCATTAACTCTTTTCTTTGTCTCTTTCCTGTTAGTAGCACTCTTTTGCAATTTTTCTATGAGCTCGACTCGAACAGCCAGAGTGAAAAGGCAGATTTACTGACTGACTTTAAGTCATTTAGGAGAACCTCCTCGAGTGATTATGAAAGGCACCATCCAAATTTCGTTGAAGAGGCCAATAATGTTGTTTGATGTGGCTGAATTACGGCAAAAAAAATTCTTGTTACATGTTAAGATGTCAGGTTTGAATTCGCACATGACAAAACTTCGCTTTAAAGCTATGGTGGCTTGTGGAAGGCGACACTGTCAACAGACCACAAAGTAGAGAAGCCGTTAGAGGGCACTCAGCGCAGCAAAACCGAGGAATGTAGTTGGACCTTTAGAAAGAATGTTGAAAAGAGTTCTTCGAAGCTTTCGAGATAAATTCTATCCTCTGGTTTGTCACCGCTAGCAGTTTTTTTTTCCTTTTTTTCATTATGTTACATTGAGGTCTTTCGCTTTCTTCATGGCTCTGTCGATTGTGCAGCAGGTTTACTGTTCTGATCGAAGATATTTCTGCCCGCACTCAGGCTGGCGACACGCTTCCGTTCCCCTCGAAACTGCTGGCCACTGTCATGCGATAATAGGGCCGGAAGCGAGTGTATCGTAGGCGGAGGCGAAAAGTAAAAGTCGAACGAAAGAAACCTGAGTGCCTGCTCGGTGGTAAACTGTTTCCCAGCGCTTCCTGGTCACGCTGCTTTCACGATCGGCGGCCGGTCGTCGTGCGCTTTTGTCGCTTTGCGAAGAGGAGAAATCTACCGTGAGCAACAATCCGGCAATACTTTCAACATATAGGCAGGCCACGTTTGTCACACTTCATGTATGTTCGGAGCGCCGTTCTGTTGTTTGTGAAACTGTTAAGCAGTGCGCAACAGCGATATGATGATTTCGGTCTCCGTATATCCTTTGTGTTTCTACAGTGAGCGTGGCCTTCCAGTGGAGAACAAGAAAAAGGTAAATGAAAGGCAGGGAGCTTAACCAGACTAGGCTACCCTGCAATGAGAGAAGAAAAAAGGTGGAGGGAAAGATTAGAAGGAGCGAAAGGGAGGGTTAATGCACGCTGTAGTCGCGGACGGATTGGAATTCTCGGCGCCGTGACACAGATGGTCGCTCAGGCCGGTTGCATTCAGGAACAGCAGCAATCGCTGATCGGTGCTGCCTTCTTTATGTGACCAACGATATTTCTTCAACTGAAGGGGGTTACAATGGCGGTCATCTTATATAGTACTGATGCTGCAACTATAGCACTTCATTTCTTCTTCTCCGCAATATTTCGAATCTGCATAGAAGGAAGTAGAGGTATTTTTTTTGAAGACTTGCTGGGAAAAAATATCTGCCTAGCACGAATACTATAAAAATTTAGCCAGTTCCACGCTTGTGAAATCTGATCAAACAGCGGCGCTCTGCAAGCGTGGGTGTATAGCATAGTGGGTATGACGCTTCGCCATCGGACCGTGAGTACTCGGGTTCAAATCCCGCCTCTCTATCTCTGTGTTTTTTCTATTAATGAGGATGCGGAATTGTTACTAACCACGTCTTGAAAATATACAGATAAATGCATGTTCTGCAAGCGTGGGTGTCCTAGTGGTTATGACGCTCGCCTTCGCACCGTGGGTACCCGGGTAGGAATCCCACCTCGCAAAGAAAGATTATTTTATTTTATTTGTGTATTTATTTCTCTCGCTCTCTGTCTGTCTCTTTTTCTTTCTCTCTCTGCATCCCCTCTCCTCATTTCCCACTCTCTCCACTTCGCTCGAAACTGCGAATACCATCGCTCCGTAGAGATGAACCCCGGCCTTAAACAGCTCCGCTGTTAAACTTACAGACAACACTGGTGAATATATCTGCTTCTTCTTCTTTTTCTCTGTCGTACGGACTGCACTTGGTGATAGTGAATTCATGCTAAGCTTCTGCTCTGGGCTTGCAAGAAGGTCTGTTGCACGCAGTCTCAATGCAAAGTTTCTCGTTTCCGCGATTTGTCCCGAAGTTCTTTTACAAGGTAGTTTCCCGAACCGTAAGCGTTGGGAAAGCGAAATACGTGCGCTTTTGTTCAGCCACGAATCTTGCTACAATAACTACCATAATTCACAAACAGGTAAATACGACACTCGTAAACGAAGAGACATTTCTTGCTTGGTGTTGAAGGCTGAAAAGTGCTGGCATAATTAACTCTCGTTTTTGTTCGTTTTTTTTTTCTTTTTTCCCCCGCAAGTTGCTTGACCCACTTTTATATTAACACTTCGTAGCTCAGTGGCAGCAGTGTTCTTTAGTATTCACTTTTAGAGAACGATCGCTAACTTTTTATTTTATTTTTCGCGTCAGTGTCACCTCGCTGCGCAAGGACAGTGAAAAGAAGAAAAAGTTTACGTTTGAGGCTTAGCAAAAGGATGAGAAGGCACAGGGACGAATGAGACTGGAGTGCGCCATGAATTATGCATGTACTGAGGGCATAAAAAGTCAAGAGTGTGTCAGTGGAAAGAATAGCACGAAGCTAGGGGCTATGTCTACTTTCAGAGAGAAAGAAAACAGCACGCAAACAAGAAGTGCAAAGCAATTTCCGGTTCCTCCTTCCACCTAGTGTAACTCCACTCATCTATCACACTTGCGTGGAGACCTTTAAAACCGAGAAGAAATCCCGAAAAACCGGCCAACCGGATGACTATTCACTTGGACCGTTTTACTTACAGTGAAGGGGCGCTTCTACTGTTGCGGACAAAATATATGATTTCTTTCCAGCAAGTCACGTCTGCCTACAACGCTGCGAAGGTGCAACCTGTAGTTTTCTGGAACGCCGTGAAAGCCGACAGAGGCTAAAGTAAACGAACAATTAGAGCACTACCTTTCTTAATCTTCCATAATCTGTTAAACGGACCCAACCAGGGACAAGGCACACACTGTGCACAGTCATTACAACAGGCATCAATTGGGGACATACCATCGTTGAACACACGCGGAGATGTGATTTGTTAAGGGAAGCTGTGACAGTTTAGGCGAAACGGAAGAGGTATATCAAGTTACCTTGCTATTATACTTGCATAACACCAAATACATCAGTTTTTTCACATTTTTATCCAAGAATTTATAAGCCCTGCAGGATGCAAAAGCGAAAGACCCAGGTGTCGACGTGACAATAATATTTTCGCTCCAGCTGCCCGTGACATCACAAATTTTGACAGGTTATGTTCCCCCCTATCTCTCTCTGTTTCCCCAGCGTAGGATAGCTGAACACATTTTCCATCCTGATTGACGTTCATGCTTTTCCCTCTTCCTTCATTCTCTGTCTTCACAGCGTCAGCTCCAGGCTAGTAGAAAGTTCACCAATCAATAGGGATTGCACATCATTCCCGGAAGCACTTATACACTCAATAAATAAACGGAAACGTTTATTTAAGTATTTTTATAAATAAATTGGCCAAACAACCCGAAACTAATGTGCTATCTTCGACGTCGGATGGCGTCATTTTAGTTCTGGTTTGGACGCGAAATTCGAAGCTGGAAGTTTTTCATCAATTTCCTACTTCTGCGAACGTATTTAGTGTCTCTCTTAAGCGCTCTTCTAAAATGTATCATTAGGCTCACCTCTTCCGCTACGTATACCCACGATGCATGTCAGGAGAACACGAACGTGCTCAGGCCGTCCATAAAAACTATCACACGTAATGAATAGAATACTGCAAGCCCGACAGTACTATTTTACCTACTGTCCTTCCTTCTACCGTTTCGTCTTGCTGCAGCTGGGTTTTATTGTCGAACCTCTATGCGAGCCTTGGCCGTCTAGAAGGTACGCAATAGCTAACGTTCCACGACAACACTTATCATTTTTATTGTTGTCCCTAGTCGAGAATGTCAACAGTCGTAAATGGCAGCTGCATGTCCCTTCTCTTGTTTTGTAAAGCTCGTATGCTTGCTCCGCTCGTGCTGTATGAAGGGTAGAGGGAACAGAATATACAGAAAGATGAATTGACACCCTGGGCGTGCAGGGCATTGCGAAGTTTCGGGTCACGCATCGATCCCTCGAGCGTCGTATGTTTATCACCGTGTGCAAGCAGCGCCTGCGCATACAATCCGCATGTATACGCACACATACGCATGCACACACACACACACGGATGCACACACACGCACGCATACGTACGCACGCGCAAACACAAGCCCACACATGGGCGAACACACACACACACTCCAGCTCCACCCCGAAAGCCGAACGACTTGACGCTTCCCGCTTGGGCCTCTTCCTCCATTCCGTATTCACGCTTTTGAGGTACAGATATTTGTGCACTTTAGACGGCAATTTCTTTGCATCCGTGTTCTTTAGTCTATTATTCCAAAGCTATAGTGTTGCTTTGTGCTTCTCTGACTTCAAAACAAGCCCACCCCCATGTCAACCTCCACTGGCTCATTTGTGGTTTTACCATGGCCCCCGAATCTAGTAACAAAACGGCAAAGTAGCCCGAGCTCACGAGGACGCGAGGAAACTTGTGCAACGCTATCAGCATTTCACAAGTTGAGCTAGATAGCGTTGACGTAGCGTTGAGCTCAGCAAAGAACGCTTTCGTGTTAAATAAAACTCGCGTTGTATTCGTGCAAATACGGTACCTGATATTGAGAGAGAGAGAGAGAAATAGAAGAGAGCAAAGGCAGGGAGGTTAACCAGACGCACGTCCGGTTTTCTACCCTGCACTGGGGGAAGGAGGTATAGGGATGAAAAGAGAGAGAGAAAGGAGATAGAGAGAGCACAGTTTCGCTCACATTTGAAACTTCGCACGAACTCTAGAGATGGTTGCCAAGACCTGTCGACTTCAAGTAGTGCAACATGGCTTTCGTGGCTTTCTGAGCCATCGACGCATACGGCCATGATTCCAAGGATCTTCATTTCCGAAAATGGTCGAGAGTCCAGCCGGTTCAATGCTGTCCGGAGAGCTTCGCGCTCGACGACGAACTGGGAACTGAGGTATAAGACATGTTCAATTGTTTCTCTGGTTCCACAAGAGCCGCACATGGGCGTATCCCCCATTCCTGATGTCAAATTTACATAACCACTGACGCAAGCATCTGGTGGTGACCCGCAGCGTTGTCTGAACAACGCAATGAAACACTCTCCTCGTTTATAGGAGGTCAACTTTGTTCGCTTTGAAAACCAATAAAATGGCCTGCACTCAGCGGTTTTTCTTACCTAATTGGCTGACCAGAGGCAAGGAGCACGCTCTAGTGGAGAGGGTTTCGATGGGGCCGAGCCAGCACAGTAAAAATAGATGACCGCATGAAGAGGCTGGTGCCGGCTTCTCCGATTGGTTCGCTTCACCTTGCTTAGCTTGCAGTGGCTGATCGAAAATCGCGGCGGCATGCGACGGAAAGATAAGACTGCCGCTAAAACGGATCCTCAGCAAGGAAGACTTGGCATAGCGATGTCGTATACGTGCCGAAAGGACTCGATAACGTTTTACTGCCACGCAAAATGTTTATCATGCGCAAATAAATACATGCTCACCGGAAGGTGCGAGTAGCGAGGGCCTGAGTGATCGTCGGGCAGCCATCTTCTATTCCTTTCGGAACGGGGCAGTCTCTAGCTATTCAGCAAAATTTTCAGTTTTGTTCGGCATATTAATGCATTTTTTTCGCGTACACGTCACTACGACGCAGTGAGTTTTCGCGGTTTCGGGAGGTCGCGTGATAGACAGGCGAAGTGGGCACATCCCGAAAACCTTGGACCAATAGAAGAGGGCTAATGGTGAAAAGGCGTCGAATCAGGAATAATTATTTTTCTTTTGTGCGGTTTAATCATTCATAATCAGTGTCAACACCTTATATCAGATGGGGAGCTATCGCGGTTTTCCTGGCGTCGCATGACAGACAGGCGAAGTTGGGAGTGGCCCGAATTTTGACCAATCGTGGTGGGCTGATTGCAGAATTGGAATAAAAATGTTTGGGAATAGCTTTACGTTATAGCACCCATGCTTTGTACAGTGGATGGTATTGACACGAATACTTGTTTATCTTCCTCGGGTAACCGCGTTTCGCCGTCTAACGAATTTTATCGCTCAGCGCAGGACTAACCTGCATGTTTCTCTAATGTCATCGATGAAGATTGTCATATTTACGGACTCCCGCGCTGCCTTAGCAGATTACAACGCAGTCAGGTTGATCGCCCAATTGTGCGCAGCATTACTGACACTGCAAAAAAAATTTATCACGTGGGGTATCTCTGGTTGCTCAATGGATACCTTCACACGTAGGAATCAACGGAAATGAAGAGGCTGATCGACTGGCTTCAACTTGCACTCATAGCGGCTGTGCTTGCCCTGAAATTTTGTGCAAGCTTGATGACGCTTGTCTGCTGGTTCATCGCTACCTACTCAAGCAGCATGCAGACCAGCGCGTCCCACATGGAACGTTCCCGCCGCGTGTTCGCGGTCGAGGCTTGCCTCGTGGGGGGTTGGCTGCGTGAACGTGCGCGAATGTTTATACATCGTATATACGTCTTGCGGTTGCTGCGAGACACTTCAGCACCTGATATTGGAGTGTTCCGCTTTCAGTGCGCAACGCATGTCACTAGTGAAGGACTATCATCTCCTTGGCCTGTGGTGTACGACACTAGACGAATGCTAGACAAGACCCTAGTGGTTGTTGCGTCTCGACACGATCAAGCTCATCGCGCTCTCCTTACTTTTCTGGAACTAACTTATGTTCACGTTTGTAACTTAGAGACTGTTGCTGTATGTCACCTGTACTGTTTGTTCTACTTTATTCTTTGAGATTTGTCATCTTGCTCTTCCTTTCCTCTTTCCTCCCCCTCTTCCTATTTTCCATTTATATGTTTCCATGTCCTCCTTTCTAAAGAGTAGGCAGGCGTTGTGCCCCTTCCGGTGGCAGTTGCCAGCCTGCTCCTCGCTTTCCCATTCCTTTCAAATGTGTATGTTTTCACATCAATAATAATAATAATAATAATAATAATAATAATAATAATAATAATAATAATAATAATAATAATAACGGTACTCTCCGCTGTTCGTTGTCACCGAACCTTGTGTAACTTGATTGTATGTATGCGCGAAGCAAATTGCATGGTACTTTCTAGAAGACACGCCTGCACGAGCGATAACTATGGAAGCTTCGAGAAGTCATGTATAAAAGCCAATGCGCTTGACCCGCTGCCAGATTTCGACGATCGCCAAGTGCGCTCGCTGCTATCGTTGTGCTTCGAGTGTAACTTGCTTTTGTGGGCACAGGTTCGTCCGATAAAAAGTTGGTTTCATCATCAACACTTTTGCTGCGGTGTTCTTCACCATCACCACTACGTGACAATATGCAAAAGGCTTCCGTTCCAAGAAGACGCGGTTTGTTCACGTCGCCCACAATTTACATAACATGCACTGTTGTATCATGACAATGCATAAGTGCGGTGCGTAATATTGCATGTATAAAGACACGGTTTGTAAAATTGATGATATGTGAGAGGCAATTTCCATAACAAGTAATGTCGCTCTATGTGTTTTTCGGAAAGAGAAGTTTCTTAGACTTTTCAGAACATATGAAATCAACAGAGGTCGGCAATTCATGCATCGGGATAACGGCACTGCCGTGATATACTGCGGTCGGAGCCTATCGTACATGTATGCCAATGTACGACGCATTCCATTCAGCAACATCAGTGGCACGAGGTTCCTTGGTAAGTTATCTTTAAACTAACCATGTATAATCTGCAAATAAATTTATAATTTAAAGAGCCATAAGAGAGACATTTGTAAAAGAGCTCCGAGCTTTATTAAAAAGAAATGAAAACCGATTAGCAAAGTCTTGTGGCTTCGTGCTACAGTCGGGCAAATGACAATTTTTCCAGCTCATTAACTTTCTTTCACCTTGCTCGCTTTTTCAGAACTGACTTGCCGTACGTGGGACAAATCTTCGCTAATGCTCAGCAGAGAACCCTTTCGTGTTAATAATGGCGTTATAGACTCAAAGTGAAACATTTCTCTCGTTCCGCAACGTAAGATTTTACTTTATTTGTTCGGTCCGTGGGTTTCTCGATTAGTATACGCCGCGAAAGCGACGAATTCGGATCGCGTCGAGGAACAGAGGGGGTTTTACGCAGCCATTAGCTTCTCGACTCACTCCTATCGCGGCAATGGCGCCTGCTAAGTCAGCTCAGCAGGCCGATGTTCACCTCAACTGGAATCGACAGGTCACACACGCATTTCCTCGGCTATGCAAACACCATAATATCAAGAGAATACTAAGTACACCTAACGGGTACTGTGGAAAACACTTGATCGGCGCGCAAAAACGGGAAAACTGATGAGTGAGAGCTAGGGGTGGGGATTGCGCGAGCCTAGTTCAGGGCATCGGGGGAAAAGAAACAAAGAAAGGGAAATACCGTGCAAATGCACCAGCCGCATCCCGGTGTTTGCATGAAGGCATATATGGAAAGGCGGCTGGATTGGGCGGGTGTGTGAGGGGGGACTAGGGAGTTGATTTTCATTTCGATCCCATTTCAATATATTGAGTTGGCAGCGGAGTGGTGTCAACAAGACTCCAAGGAAACTACGACAACACTCGAAGTCGGCGTGTACTGCCTGCTGTACGCGTTGCTATACGCCAAGCTGTGGGCGTGCCTACAGTTGCTTTAAGAAGAGAATGAAGGACAGGCAGGAATATTAATTTTTACAGAAGAGAAAATAAAATACTTAGGAAGGGGCATGGCGTCAGGTGGTCAGCCGTTACAAAGCAACCTCCTCTCAAGGCATTCTCTCCCTGCTTTCGCTCATCGGGTGTTGAATCCTGGAACCTGTTCGCCATACGTGGTTATACAAGAACCAAGCGGCACTGCGGAACTCTATATTGTGCTTTATGGAGTTCCACAGGGCGCCGTATTGTCCGCCACTTTCTCCCGCCCGTGCTGCGGACCTTCTGCTCATCACCATTTCATTCCTTCAATTCTCGGCCTCGATACGTGGAAACATTATTGCCGTTACCACGCCAACACGGCTCCGGTATCTCCACACATTTAGATGGTTGTACCAACATCCGAGCGGCGCAGCAGAGAAGCAGGCAATGAACCAAGCGCACCGAAGCGTGGTAACCAGAAACGACAGTTTGCCAATACGGTGCTTTTCTTAATTCGTTTTTTTAATATATGACTAGGCATCGAAATGCCATCACGTGCTTGGGCTGTTATCCCATAATTCCTCCGTTTTATTTTTGATCACTAGGTATCAAGATTATCACGTGAAGCTCCCTTTTAGTTCTTTTATTTTCTGTTTTCTCAATGGCTTAATTATGGTCGCGCACGAGAGGTCTCCGCAAGGTGCTCACGCCATCGAAGTCATGTGTTCGCGTGGCCGATGGCAGCCCACATTGCATCGTTGGCATTTGTACTGGCATATGAACTTCCCTGGCCACGATATCTCAATTCTATTGGCCGTTCTGCACTAGTTGCCCCATTATCAACCTCGAGCATGGCTTCCTGAACGCTAATTCTGCCCTGATTGAGTGATCCTCTGGCATTCTACAGTTAGAACTCCCTTCCGTGTATCTCCACAAAGTCCTCGCACAGGGGCTATAACCTCAAGCCGACACAGTGCCGTCACGTACCGCAATCAGTACTAGGTCAATACTAGGTCAAAAGGTGGTTCTCCCCACACTGATACAACAGAGACAACGAGTCAGTAAAAAAGAAAATAGAGAATGCAGTTTTTCACGACAGATTTGTCATAAATGTTTAAATAGTAAACGATCAAAGTTGTCGACGACCACCTCCTGCTTACTATGCGATGTTGACGGTGACATTTTCTGAGACAACGCCCCGAGTATGTCGAAGACCACCGCTCTTTCAGGGATAGTTCGCGTTTCTCTCAAATTGAATTCACCGACTGTCTATTGGAATCCGGGCATTTCCTTTTGCTTTCGTCTTGGTGGACCGGACTACGCGCTTCACCCTTTCCTCCTTCTTCTTGCCATCGTTTTGCCTGATACTACAACATTTGCGCTCACGTATATTATCTCGTCAGAAAACTCGCGAAAAGCAAACCTGCCGGGGATGTGGGTGCAGGTACACTACAAATGGTTTATCCATTCTTTCTTTGAAGCCCTATATCGTGGTGCAAAATGTGCTCCTGTGAGTTCGTAACTGTGGTTTCATTTTGTTTTTGTTTTTAGTTTGGGAGGCCTGTGAAAAAAATTAAGCAGTATCAAAGCACGTGAGTCTATGTAAAACGAAGCTCTAGTGAAGCTAATAATAAAATGCATTACAACTAACGCATATGCGTACAACTGTCTCTACATTTACTCTGCGCAACGGGTGAATCTCATGCGATATTTATATTTATTCACACAAAGCTCACCACTTTGCAATATTTTTCGCAAAGTTGCGAGCTTTGTGTGAATAAATATATATATTGCTTGAAATTGGCCCATCTAATGGGGTCAATGTAAAGACGATTGTACGCATCGGCCTTAGTTGCAAAGGATTTAATTATTTGCATCACTGAAGCTCCGAGCACTCCGAGCGCTCCGAGCGCGTCCTCACCCAGGATACGGACCTAGACTCTTGGTGCGACGGGATAAAAGAGGATGTGGCTAGAGCTGCCAAGGAGGTGACAACCGATCTGGAGGTGGACAGGATGGACAGTAGGCTCGCGCATCTGTTGGAAGCCAAGCAGGCACTGCTCGCGCGATGGAAGACTCAGCGTCATAACAGAAGACTACGCAAGAAAATTTCCGAAATCAACAGTACGATAGAGGCTCATTGCAAGGTGCTATGCAAGCAGCAATGGGACGAGCTGTGCGACTCGATGGAGGGCCACCTCAAGACGGGTAAAAGCTGGCGACTCCTCAGGCACCTACTGCACGATGGCAACACCAAGTCCAATCAGAAGAGAGCTTTGGTGAAAGCTGTCCATTTGACCACCGACTCCACTCCAGATGAGGCGGTCACGGAGCAGCTCATAGACAAGCACCTGGCGGCCACGGACGATCCAATGCCCCCCCAATTTCCCGAGTACGAAGGGCGCGACGCGCCATCGATGGACGAGGATTTTACCGTGGCTGAGGTCAAGCGGGTTCTCGCATCCCTCAACGGCAGATCTGCCCCTGGGCCCGACGGGGTAACCAACAAAATGCTGAAGCATCTCGACGATGACTCAATCGAGTTTCTTACAGACAGGATGAATGAAATCTGGCGCAGCGGCCACATTCCCAAGAGCTGGAAAGCAGCCTACACAGTCCTCATACCCAAGCCAGGCAAGGCGCCGAGCATCGACAATCTAAGGCCAATCTCCCTGACGTCATGTGTAGGGAAGATGGCCGAGCACGTCATGCTTAACCGCCTCACTGACCACCTCGAGTCTAACGAATGCTATACTAACAACATGATTGGCTTTCGGTCGGGGCTCTCGACTCAGGACGCCATGAGGCTGATCAAGCATCAGATCATTGACTCCACCTCCGCGGACACTAAGGTAATTCTCGGCTTGGATTTAGAAAAGGCCTTTGACAACATGTCGCACGCCTTTATTCTCAAGAGCCTGACAGAGCTTGACGTTGGCAAGCGGGCGTACAATTTCGTGCGCTCCTTCCTTTCCTCGAGGTCCACTAGACTCAGGATTGACGAGTTTTTGACCCACGAAATTCAGCTTGGGCCAAAGGGAACACCTCAAGGAGCGGTGATCTCCCCGACGCTGTTCAACATCTCCATGATCAACCTGTCGAAGGCCTTGAACAAGATCCCTAACATTAACCACACGATCTACGCGGACGACATCACCATCTGGTGTCCCAGCGGATGTGAGGGTCAGATCGAGGGTGCTTTGCAAGAGGCCATCGATGTGACGGAGCGGTATCTCATCCCCACTGGGCTAAGGTGCTCGCCCACCAAATCCGAGCTCTTACTCTACAAGAAGAGGCCCAGAGGTGGTTCTCACCGGTCCTGGAAGCCAGCAACGGAGAGCCACATTACGTTATTCACTGGTAACGGCTCCCCAGTTCCGCGGGTGGACACTATCAGGATCCTAGGAATGTTTATCGAGTCTAACGGGGCCAATGGAGCCGCTGTCAAACGCATTTGTTCCAAGACCAAAAGCGCCCTCGGACTGATCCGAAGAATCGCCAACAGGTACCGCGGAATCAGGGAGGACAATCTGATCCGGATTATCCACGCATTTGTGCTATGTCACCTCGCTTATTCGGCGGCTATGCACAACTGGCTGGTGTCGGAGCGCAACAAGATCAATGCCCTAATCAGAAGAGTATTCAAGCTTGCCCTTGGCCTTCCCGTCCGAACGCACACAGAAGACCTCCTCAAGTTGGGCATCCACAACACGTTCGAAGAAATTGTTGAAGCCCAAGAGTTTTCTCAGTTTGTCAGACTGTCCGGCACCCCAGCGGGCCGAGCCATACTTGGCATGCTGGGACGTAACCCCACGGTCGTTGGTCCCGACGCTGTGAAGCTGCCCAACGACATAAGATCCAAGATGTCCATACACCGGATGCCACGCAATATGCATCCGACCTACAACGAAGGACGAAGACGAGCCAGGGGTAAAGCTTTGCTCGCCAGTGCCCGCTTGGACAAGGATCGAACATGCTTCGTAGACGCTGCTTCGTACGCTCAAGAACAAGCCTTCTCCTCAGTGGTCATCAACTGTGATTCGAAAATCATCAGCTGTGCTACCATCCGCACTTCTAGTTCCAGCGTTGCAGAACAGGTTGCCATCGCTCTTGCATTGACGGACGATATACATGACACAATTTATTCAGACTCCAAGACCGCTATCAGGGCCTCCCAGATGGGAATGGTGGCTCCCCAGGCCCTACGTATCATCCAAAACGCCAAAGACCTCAAATATCACTCATTGGCCTGGTTCCCTGCGCACCTTGGAAACATTGAAGGTGCCTTGCTCAACCCCAACGAGGAGACACACTCGGCTGCACGAGGTTTGACTGACCGTGCGCCGGGTAATGCGTCCTCTCTAGGGCGACCCGAGCCTCTCTGCTCATACAACGAGATATGCAAACACAATTACTTATCAAGAAGACTTCTGCCTCTGCCGCACTCCTCACTGTGCAGGGCCCAGGCAGTGACTCTCAGACTTCTACAAACCAGCACTTACCCAAGCCCTGCAGCACTGCACACAATGTACCCCGAACGGTTCCCAAGCCCGGACTGCCCCCTGTGTGGTGGTTATGCGGACTTCGAGCATGTCCTGTGGGGCTGCGCATTTGCCGGTCCCCCTTTCACCCAAGAGGAAATGATGATGCTTATTAAGGCCCAGGATCAGACCTCTCAAATCCTGGCAGTCCAGAGGGCCCGCGAGAGGGCCATCAGGTTTGACCTGATGGTCCCCGAGTGGGCCTAGCCAGGTGACGTCGAGTTTACTCGCGTCTATTGTGGACCCAATAAAGTTCACTCACTCACTCACTCACTCACTCACTCACTCACTGAAGCTTCGTTTCGCACTGAATATATATTTGGGCAATAACCGATCAACATTTATGCCGAAACGCAAACGCAAAATCAGGCGGATGCACAGTGTGAGATGTATACGCAGTGATGTCACGAGGACCGAATAGACGTATGATGCTTGTCGAGATAATTGCGATGACATATGTGTGCACAGAAAAGTACGACACATATTTAGCAACGTTTAAGGATTCTGTTCTTCTTGTGTCACAGTGTCACATGCCAATCTTTGAGGACTGGCCAAAAAGCGTGGGGGCGGACCCAGTGGCACATTCCCAATGAATAAATGATAAAAACTAAAGTGAATAAAGGAATCCGTTTAATATATCGCAGTATTCCCTTAACAGATCCGGGTGTGAGTCGGCATTATGTGTTTTGATTTATAGCAGAAAAAAAAAGTATGTAGAACAGAGGTGCGCTGGCTTCGACGGTCAGTCTGCAGGAGTTATATAAGCCTGTCGCTGGTACTTGCCTTGAGCACACAATAACCATTGCATATATATCCACAAATATATCCGCCTAGATACAGATGGACTCAGCAGCAGCAGCCACGCCAAAACCAGGAGGGTGGACAAACAAATCTCCGCTTTAACATTAGCCTGTTGAGACGCTGCTTACAAACTCGTGTAATTTCGCAGTTCATCAAAGCTATGGTCAAGGGTGCCTTCACATAATATCAAAATTCGAAATGATGTTATGATTACATGGTGACTACTCAGATAAGAGTAAAGACGACGAGGCGTCGTTAAGAAACTTTTCAAAAGAAACCAGAAATATTAGAAAACAGGCCCTCCAACCGCTCCAACCAAACAGAACAGAACTTAACTGAACTGAAAGTACAGAACAGAACTGACACTATATAACGGATAGTAAAGAAGCAACCATGGCAGGCCTGAAAGAAGAAAGAAGGAGAGAAAATGAAGTCCCGTATCACGTCACTTAATGCAAAATAGCATAATTACAGGAAAAAATTGATACATCGAAGACGAGAAGCCAAGTTAGTTACTTTCAGGGAGGACAGGGAGACGCGATGAGCCTGATCGCGTTGAGTTTGATGTAAAAATAAAACAGCGTTCCATCTCAAATTTGTGTGTCTATGTCTTAATGAGGTGAACGGCACGTGTCGATATGCGCTGGTACAGAGCACTTGTCAATAATATTTTTTTTTATTTGTACCTAGTGGTTGCAGGTACAAACCTCGATTCTGCCAGTAATATCCAGTTCGCAAAAGCCGACGAGTTGCACAAAATTTTTTTTTCTAATGAACTTAGTTTCTCTGACTTCGTAGAAATACGCGGGCAAATCTCGGGATGAATCTGGTAACGGAACAATTGCAAAACACAGCCCTCCACACGTGCAATCTGATAAAAACGAAGCAACGACAATTTGCACGCACCGAAAGTTGCAACATGGATAGCAATAAGCCGGCAGTTCTTTTCATATCAAAGTTGTGCCGAGCGACCCATGAGGCTAAGTAATGTTGCTCAGTCTGATCTGCTCATTGTCTTATCGGTTATGTTGATACGTGCGTTCATTATAGAAGGCTGGAACACAGTCGTTGAAACAAGGCACACATTATTCATGAAATATCTTTTGTGCAACCATGTAGTCCTTGGTTGAGGAATAATACTTATGTATTTTAATGATTGCGCCCCGTGATGTATTGCATATAATACAAAACTGAATACACGAGCAGTAATTTCTGGGTTGAGAAAACTGAATTTGGGCTTATAATGGGAACAAGCAACAGCTGAAGTGGTCCTGCATGACATGTTATTGTAAGTGAACCGCATCAGCTTGCAGTCAAAGAAAAAAAAGGTGGGCTGGGATGATGAGTAGCTGCGCAACTTGCATGATCTGATGCTGGCAAAAGTGTGGTCAAAGTAGAATGGGCTTCGCGACGCTGTTAACGATTAGGCCATCTGATGAAGCTTGCGCTATGACGTAATGCGACAAGAGGTACTTGATTTATTATAAAGTGACCGTTCATTAACTCAGAAAAGATTTCTACCTTCCACAGCCACTCTACAACATGCGAAACTTGCCTTGCATATGCATTCCCGTTTTCTCGCACAACACTCGCGCAAGTATTTGCGAGGGCAAGCGCTGTGACATGGCTGGGCGTCCTAGAACTAATTTTGTCTCGGAGACTCGACATTGTAGAGGAGAGAAGGAGGAGGTAAAGAAGGAAAGGCAGGAAGATAAACTAGACGCATCCGGTTTCTTATCCCATGCAGAGGAACGGACTTAAGGAATGAAAACGACGAACGAAAGGAACAAAATAAAAGAAAGAGAGAGGGAGGAAGGGAAGGAGGGAGGGAGGTATAACAGTACGAACACGTGCGGCTATCAATAACGCTTACGATTGGTCACTGAGGCCATTCGATTTCACAAACCAGTGGGCGCGGCGAAAGCGCAGGGCGCACATCGCTGGCTATGCGTCTCATTCTTCACGTACAGGCTTTGTTCCTGTCATCCGCCAGCTCCCTTGCTGCGCCTTCTGTCGAGCCGTTTACAACAGCGACAACATGCGATATCGACCGTGAAGCTACATGCTTCCTTCCATCCACGGATGATGCAGTGATTACAAGTCACGGGTTCCTGACGTCAACGGATTCAACTCCTATAAAGGCAGCACCGCACGATTGACTTGCCAGTGGGCACGGCGAAAGCGCAGGGCGCGCATCGCTGACTATGCGTCTCATTCTTCTTGTACAGGTTAGTTACATTAGCACAATACGCAGTGATGATAAATTTCAGGTTTTACTGCCGTGCCCACAAGTGTGTACTGAGTATTGAATATGAGTGTTTAAATTCTTGCAAGCTCTTAGTATGTGGCGATATAGAAGAGAACCCGGGTCCAACCGTTGAGGAAATGTTCCAGTCATTAATGAGTGGCCAACGGGCAATTAGAGAAGACATTGCTTCTTTGAAAGAACGCCTTGAGTCGACGGAGAAAGCGATGCATGGTTTTGAAAAGCGTTTAAACAACTTGGAAGGCAGTATGATTGAATTAAAAGCAAAGAACCACGAGAACGAAGAAGTAAATGCGACTGTGACTGCAGTACAGAAAATACTTAAAACTCAACAAGAAAAACTTACTGATTTGAAAAACCGCAGCCGCCGTTTGAATTTGGTAGTTTTCTGGAATTCCTGAGGATCCGAATGAAACGGAAGCGGTACTGCGGGATAAGGTTGTCCGGGATGTCTTTTAAGATAAGTTAGGAATAAACTGTACATCTGTGGCGCGAATTCACAGACTAGGAAAAGCACCCACACGAAGGCCAGTCATTACGTTCTTACAGGATTATTCTGAAAAACAAGCTCTCTTGCAAAACGCACGCAAATTGAAGGTAACAGGCATATCGTCGCAAAATGATTATTGTGCAGACACGCTGAACAAGCGCCGTCTGCTTTGGAGCCGTGCGCAAGAAGAAAAAGACAGCGGCAGAAAAGTTCACCTTATTCATGACAAGATTCCAGTTGACGACGACTTGTTCTTTTGGGATGACGTACTAAACACTCGGAAACTAATTCCAAAGAAGAAAGACATAGCAGAAATGCGTCAAAACCCACCGACCAGCAGTCACTGTCACAGCAGTTTGGGCGCCTTTCCCTAAATGCCCAAAGTATTGTCAACAAAATACAGAAACTGCAGGTTATTTTACTAGTTTACGATCCTCATGTGTGTGTTATATCTGAAACTTGGTTGCACGATGGGGTGCATGATGATGAAATCGTTTCGCCAAACCACCAGCTGTTTAGAAAAGATAGGGGCTCACGAGTCGGTAGCGTCGCAGTTATAGCAAAGAATAGTGTTGTTGTAAGGGAACTAGAGCAGATTGATAACCATGAAAGTTTGTTTTTGAGTGTCTCTGTTTGGAGTGTGCCATTCATATTATGTTCTGTGTATCGGACACCAAATGCTGATGATCAATTTATGCAGAAATTATATGATCATCTTTTGAAATATTGAGGAAAAAGCTTAATAACTACTGGTGATATTAATCTCCCACAAATAGAATGGCAAAATTGGAGTTATGGACAGAATCTTTCCTCTGATTTACTCATTGATATCATGCTAACTTTCAGTCTCCAGCAGGTTGTCAATGTCTGTACTCGGGGAGGGAATATTCTTGACCTCTTATTCCTCAGAGAAGCTTTCGGTGAGGGAACAGTCGAAATTTAAACACGCATTTCCGACCATGAATTGATTTCTTATTCGTCATCGATGGCTGTTGATAATGGCAGACTACCCAGAGAAAAAATTTAGGTTAGGGATTATGCTAAAGCAGATGATGAATCAATTATTGATTACTTGGACCTGCACCTTAATATTGTCCAAGATGATGCCGAGCTTTCATGGCAAAGGCTCAGGGACACTGTTACTTATTCTATTGAAAGATTTATTCCATTGACGGAGGTCAAGAAACCTCCATGTAACCCTTGGATCAACAAAGAGATTATCCAAACTAGGCGGAAGTTGAAAAGAATGAAACGAAAACATAAAAAAATAAAGAGTGCGCATGTCAATGAATTAAAACGTTAATTACTCACAAAAGGTAAAGCTGCACGAGAAATATTCTTCAGTCATAGGCTTGGTGATTTTATTTCAAATGCTCCACAGAAGTTTTGGCGCTACTTAAGTCCATCAACAGAGGCATCACATAAAATAAAGATTAATGGTAAAATAGCTGAAGACGCCCACATAATTGCTGAGCACTTTAATGATTACTTCGGAAGTGTATTCTCTGACCTAGATGAATTCGAACGATGCAATATTAATAGGTCTTTCTTACGCGATATTGATTTCCCTAGAAGGTGTTTTGGAAATGCTCCTTAATATCAACATTAGGAAATCTGCAGGCCCTGAGAAGCTTCCGAATGTGTTTTCACGAAGGTATGCAGAACAGATATGTGTATTTTTAACAGATGTTTTCAAATTATCCTTACATTTAGCAGAGATACCATCAGACTGGCGTAAGGCAAGAGATGTCCCAATTCATAAAAAGGGTGATCGCCTTACAGTGTCAAATTATCGTCCTTTTTCTATTACAAGCAGATGCAGCAACTTCTTAGAGCACATTGTCGCAGGCTTTATTCGTCAGTATTTGACAGATCACAATATCCTATCACTACAGCATTGGTTCAGAAAGGGATTATCGACTTCAACTCAGCTTGTGTCAGTTGTTCACAAAATCTCTGAAGTACTTGACTCGTCCGGACAAGTTGACATGCTCTTTTTTTATTTTAGTAAAGCGTTGGATAAGGTACCCCACGAGAAATTATTCCACAAGCTTGAGTACATTGGTCTTCCTTCAAATATTATATCATGGATCCAGGCCTATCTCCGACATAGGCCGCAGTTCGTAGAAATTAATAAATGTTCCTCAAGTGTCCATCAGGTAACTTCGGTCATACCGCAAGGCAGTGTATTAGGACCTCTTTTAATTTTGATCTATATTAATGATATAATAGACGAAATCCCCGATGATGTGCATGTTAATTTATTTGCGGATGACTGTTTCATATTTTTAAAAAATAGCTTCACGAAACGATCACGCATGCTTGTAGAAGTCAGTTATAGCAATTTCGGATTGGTGTAAACCTTGGGGCATGGAAATAAATGTACATAAAACAGTCTTGCTGCGAGTAACACGGGAAAAGGAACCTAGTATATTTTCTTATGTTCTAAATGACACAAAAATAACTGATGTTGAAAAATACAAATACTTAGGCGTCACATTCACCAACAGATTCTCCTGGTCAGACCATATTTCCCTCACATGTTCAGCAGCTTTGCGCAAGCTATGGTTCTTGAAAAGGAAACTTATAAAGGCACCGGTAAACACCAAAATTTTAGCATATAACACATTCGTGCGGCCGAAACTTGAATACGCGGCGGTTGTATGGGATCCTCATACCGAGAAGGACATCATGAGTTTGGAACGTGCACAAAGGAAGGCCGTTAGATTTATCTTTGTAAAATATAAAACAGAGGATTCCCCGTCCCTACTAATGCTTAGAAATAAAATCAGTTCACTAGAGCACAGGCGTAAAATTAGTCGTCTCCAGTTTTTACATAACATCATGAATGGAAAAATCGGGCTTCAAATGCCTCCTTATGTAACGCCTCTTTATGCTCGAACAACAAGACATAGACACAACTATTCCCTTACGCCAGTAATTGCTAAAACAAAGTCTCACATGAATAGTTTTTATCCGCGTACTATAAACGAATGGAATTCCCTCCGTGTTGATGTACTACAATCAGCGAACTTCACAAATCAGTTAGAAAACTATTTGGCACATAAATTATTACAGCTATATTTATTTGCAACTATTTTCTCATTTTTTATGTGAAATTGCCTGTATTTTGTTATGTTTAGTGGCCGATTGTTGTTTGGCTCAGCTTTTTTTTTTTTTCATCCACGTATAAATTCAAATGTGCGGTTCTTTTTCTTGCAGTTACATACTGTGCTATAAGGCAAGCATTTTGATTTTGTCACGTGGCCATGGGCTGCATCCTTTTCATGCACTGTTTAAATTTTCCTATTTTTTTGTCTATTTTTGTCATTACTTGTCAACTCTATTGCCCCTCCTGCATGGGCCTGTATGTTGGCCTGCAGTATGAATAAATAAAAATAAATTGTAGAGATGTCCTCGTCGCATTGTAGGGCTGCGACGCGTAGGGGACATTTTTCCAAAGGATCTTTTTCTTTGTAATTTGTCTATGGTCTAGTTGGTTTAACGCACTGCAAAGAACATCGCGATCGACGTAATAACAATCACAACAGTGCAGCTCGTGTTCTATTGTCTGTTCACAGAGGTACGCGTCACAGGTGGGTACGTCCGACATTCAATGAGGTATGAGTAGGCTTTCGGGAAAGCCGTCCCTAACAAGAAGGGGCCGAGTAAAGTTTCATCATGGTAGGGGAAAAGTGTGATAGACCTTGAGCTTCAACGAAGGGTGAAGTCTATGGAGACGACAGTTCGAGAAACTCTGGAAGTTCCACGTAGTTTGCGTCTTGGTGTGCGCAAAAACAAAATTCTGACGTTTTCTCTGCCAAAATCACGATTTAATTATGAAACACACCATGGTGTGGGACACCGGATGGTAATTTTGACCACCTGAATTGTTATTGCATTTCACCCCCGTCCAAATGCGACCGCCGCGGCCGACAGTTGAACCCGCGGCTTCTTGCTTAGCAAGCCAAAGCCATAGCCTCTAATTCATTGCGGCAGGTGGTGTCCGGAAGCAAACGAAAACAACTCGCAATGTCTGTTCTTTACGGGTATCAGAACTGTCTGGGTTTCTTTACGAGCTGACCGGACCGCGTCATCAGCGAGGTTGTTAACGACGCCACAGTGTCCCGACAACAATTGGAAGATGATGTCATGTCCCTTCGACAGGGCTTAACAGAGAACTACTCTTGCTCTCACATGCCAATTGTTCATGGGTCCTGCGTCGTAAGGTTAGCTGCAGACGCTGAAAAGATGCCTTGAAGTCACAAAAGCTGCTCGCTTTCCACGTTCTGCTTGCACGATGCCATTAAAAGAAGCAAGTATGGCAGCACAACATCAAAGTCACTTAGCAACCACGGCGGGCGACTGAAATACTGGATTAAACGTATAGATATTCTAATTTCCTTTGGAATTAAACAGAAAGGTTTCGTTTGGGTCTCGTTTGACAAATGAGCGCTTGTATGCCCTTCCTCGGCAAATGGCACGTGGCGGCTACACTACTGTTAGCCTTGCTACATTCGGTGGCAGAAGTGACCGTTAGTCGATTAATCAGGGAAGAGCACCGCGACACCTGATATCTGCTTGAGCAATACGCCGTCACACATGGCTGCGGCTTGTCATCAAAGGAATTTATGATGTAAGCTAGCAGGTCTTCGCAAACTTTGTTTATCCTGTCTTCGGACTTGAGTTCCGACCGTCAAGATATTCTGTTCGCAAGGAAGGGTAGAATGTTATATACAGTGCCTGTCACTCCGATTTCTGGTACAGAAGCTCCTTCTTTATATGAACAGGCGCTAATCCCGCATTTTTATCAACATAATTGGTTAAAAGTACATCATATTGCATTTTTGGGCTTTTTTTTTGTAAGGGTGTGCTTTAGTGGAGTGGCTCGGTTGCATAAACTGGGCGAATATAGTTCATTTAGTGCGATATTTCAGGTGTTATATCGTGTCCTCTTCATGGTAAGAAAGCCTTTAGGTTCACTGAACATAGTTTATCAATATGCTGCCTTTAAAACTTGGCCTTCACCATTGCTAGGACAAGGAAATCTATTACAAAGGATTGTCTAGATGACAAGTCCCACTAAATAACCTTGAGAAAACACGAAAGTGGCCCGTAGACTGAATAAAGTACAATTTGCTGAAAATGTTGTTTTCACCAAAAATAAGTAAATTACGACTTCAGCGCGAACGAAGTACAAGTATCTGACACCTACGCATACCCATATGCCTTCCCACCTACCCGCCTTGCCACTTAACCTCTAAACCGCACTTATGGATGCTTAATAAGATTACTCACGTACTATACACGTATCTATGTGTACGCGAGGACACGCGCACACACGCGCACGCGAAAAAAAATTAAACGGCTAATGCGGAGAATGCACAGCGAGAGAGAACAATCCTAGCACATGCATGGTCCCGAACGTTTGTCGTAAAAATGCATTCTCAGATGGAAGCGCCGGTAAAACGGTGTGGCATCGTGCGCCTCGGGTTGGTCGGGCAAACATTTACACTCAAAGTTTCTCCCTTGATCTAATCCGGCTGCCATTGTCGTTCTTTACATCGGCTCATATCTACATTCCCATCCATTCGTGTGCCATCCATCTCACTAGGCAACGAATTCCCTTTTTTTTATGTTCCCCTTTGCCTTCAGTGCATGGTTGCGTTACCGTAGGCCTCGTCTCGTTTTTCTTTGTATTTCTTTATTCTCACGCATTGAGGCAGTAAGCCAGCTTCCTGTCTGCGGTAACCCGACAGCAACTGCCTTTCGCCATCCTAGTGCCACCGCATTCTCCGATTGAAGCCCCGTCCCTTCTCCCCTGACGCTGTCGATAAGCGAACGACATCCTGAACACCAGAGACATCGACACAAGCTGGAATCAGATGTCTGTCTGGCTTGCTACGCCCACTTGCCCCCAACGACCGCACGGGTCGTGATTTTCACGCCAGCGTTATCGATGTCCTTCGCGTGTCGAGAACGCATCACCGCGACGGCGAGCAGATGCACTGGTTTGTTCTTTCTCTGTTGTCTTCATCGTGAGTTTGCTACTTTTCCCCCATCTGTCTCAGTCTTGATGGCGTCGTTGCCACTATCTCTTCTATTTCTATATTTTTCTTCCTGCTCAAAATTTTATCTTTTGCTCCTTATCGTCAGATACTTCTCCGAAAGCAATGCGGGCGTAAAAATCAAGTACGCGATGGTTACACGCCACTGTGAAAGCATAGCGCTGTGTAACGAAGGCTGTGGCTAAAAGCACGTCCGACGTATTCCTTGAATTCTTTTTTCTAGTTACGTTAGACGCATCCGGAAGTGTTTCCATGAGAGTACGTTCGACGTATTTCATTTCTTTTGCTTTTTTCACGTTACGATTGTTGGGCATGAGCACGCTGAATAGTTAAATGCGCGCTTCCCGTGCTTAACAATGTTTCTTGCTCATCTTTTTCAACTTCTGCTGTTTCTTTCTCTGGTACTTCTGGGTGTAACTTCACTACTTTGAATCCCATATTTATTGATTGGGCGGGTGTAAAATAGGCGCACTTCTAATATGAAACTGTCTGCGTCTTGTGGAGTGCATATGACAAGTTTTTTTTTCTTTTTAAGGCACTGAAGTTTACTTATCTATTAGGCTATCAAAATAGTTTTCTCAGTCCTTAGAATCTTGTTACCAGGTGATTAGAAGGTGAGCAAAGTGCTTCCGTTGTTTAAATCTGGTAATACACTGTCTTTCTTTAATTACAGACCCATATCTAACACCAGTATCCCTTGTAAAATCTTTCAGCATATAATTTATTCCCACCTAGTTGACTTTTTAACACTACCTAATTCTTCTCACCCTATCAACACAAAGTTTGTAAACATGTCTCATGCGAGACACCAATTCTTTCCTTTGCAGATTATCTTTTCGAAGCATTAGACAGTAGACAAATTATAGATTGCATATTTCCGGAATTTTCAAACACGCTTGATCTTGTTTCTCACGAATTTTCAAACACGCTTGAAACAGTTGCTCTGTCTTTAGCTTCGCCAAATAAAGATTGACCCTAATATACTTCCATGGATTGAATACTTCTTGAATAATTGAACTCCATTCGTAACTGCTAACTACAATTCTTCAGATGCTCCTATAACCTCCGGTGTACCACAGGGTTCTGTCTTGGGTCCTCTGTTACTCCTTATACATGTTAGTGATCTTCCTAATACGACTAATTCATCAATTTGATTATTTGCTGACGACTGCGTAATTTACTCTGACAGTACGCTTCTACAACAACGCCTTAGTGAAGTTTCGTCCTTAGGCGCAAAATGGTACGTGCGACTTCATCCCAATAAATGTAAGTTAAGGCGACATTCACCTTTTGCCAATGCTAACATTCCCAATTATTTTATTAACGGCTGTGTTTTAGAAAATGTCTCGTGTTATAAATGTTTAGGCGTTAATATTACCTCTAATCTTTCTTGGTAAACTCATATCGACTACATATTACCACTAAATGAAAAATGAGACATCGACCCGATCGTAGCAATTGTTACAAAGGAAACCCATACGGGTTCCTCGAAAGAAAAGCCTCACAGTTGAAGAAAAAGTTGTCCTGGTCCAGGACTCAAACCCGAGACCACCGCATTTCGGGGGCAGCCGCTCTACCACCTGTGCTAACCAGGTGGCTAGCAGGTGGCAGGGCGAAGTCGAATTTATCAACAGCTCGAAGTAAAGTAAGTGTTTGACGTAATACTTTACGTCAAACATAATTACCAACACCAATCGCTCACTTGGTTATCTACGTATATATTTTTACAAGACCGCCTTCCTCAGTTAAATTTCATCTCTATTAAACCCTTATTCGATCAAAGTTTGGGTACGCCAGCTCTGTTTGGGATCCTGGTATACACAGTCTCCTAAATATTTTGAAATGCGGACAAAATCGCAGTGCACTTTTCATTTCTTCAGACTATTCGCACATATCTAGTGTATCAACTATCAAAACACATTTAGGCCTACCAATACTTTCTTCACGTCGAAAACTTTCCCGTGTGCACCTTTCCCGTGTGCACCTTTCCCGTGTGCACCTTTCCGGTGTGCAATTCATAAAATCTGTCATAATGCCCAACAACAACATCAACTTCTTTCACAACCATCCGATTAATCGAACAGAACCGAACACCAACATAAAGTACACGTATACCGTTCCCCCGGACAAAGCTGTTCTTGGCTATTTTGTTCTCAATTTCATCCATTGAATGGAGCCGCATGCCTGGCTCTGACACCGAACAGACTGATGTACTTTTATTTAAGACTGCTGTTGAAGATTACTTGCATTCTTAGAAGCAGCATTGTTGTTTTCTTCCCTGTAATGTTTGTTTCTCACTCTCTTCCGTAACGCCCTTGGGCGTTGAAGCTATCTAACTAAATAAATAAATAAATCTTGGTTAACCAATGATTTGCCAAAAAGCTTACATAAAGAAGTTATTATTTACCAAAAATTTCAACAACGCCCTTCACGTGCAGCTTAAAACATGCAACAAAACCGATTGTAACATGCGTAAAGATGCCAAGAGTTCAGAATAGCCGAAGCACGTACCGACGCAATACATTCCGTAGAAAATAATTCTTGTTTGAGCAGGACTAGACAGGACGAAAACGTGCGATAACATCGATCATCTAACGTCACGTATAACTAGCCATTAGAGATCGCCAATCAATTTATTCATTTCTTTTTTGATCATAGCGCAGATCAAACCAGCAATATGCAGCCTTCATTTGAATACTGCGCACAATCATTGTATCAGTGTAGCGTTCAAGTCAGCAATCATCTCTATAAAATGAATGGCCCGCGATTTTTTTTTGTAACTGTATGTCTCGCGCTTTGTCCTTAATAATAGCATATGCGATAATGACGTAGGTTGAGCTAAGTTAACAAAGTTAAGCGTCCACACTTCTCGACCAGTCATACTAAGCTACTCTGGGCGTTTTATGTTGTCCTTTATTTCCCGTAAGTGCACTCGCGATCGTGCGGTACCTTTCGCGTATGTGTCCCCAATTGGCTACCAAATGCGTTTTTCCTCACTGGCGCAATAGAACGTGCATCGAAGCTATAGCAGCCACTGAAACGATGCTAGGAAAATAATGAACAAGTCTCATGTTGGACCTCTTACGTACACGGCAAATGTTATTACCACGTAGTATGCACTGTAAAACCCGGTAAAGGAGAAAGCGGACTTGTACCATCTTGAGGAATCATAGCCCAATTTTCAGCCAAACTGTTGCTTTCAAGCATCTGCATTACGAACTTCAACTACTTTTACAACGATGCCCTCATATTCGAACCATTGTCCGAATCGGGTTATATACTGTTTAAGTCGTCTTTCACAGGGTGGCAGCTTTGTGCCTCCCAGTGCCGAAATACATATTTGTGTTTAAAACCATATGCACAAAAAAGTAGAGCGATAGACTACGACCCGTTCTTCGCAGGCGACACGTCGAGGTTTCTCCCTTTCTGCATCTGTCAACACGTATTACAGCAAATGCCAACTGGGCCATAAAACACTTCTTCTGAAGCACTTAACAGCATGCCGGAGGTTTCCATTGGATGGTCTCCTGTTTTGCCTTCAGCCAGGCATCCGTTCCACTCACATACTAATATGTGCTTTGGAAATAGTAATGAGCGCGGATGCTTGAATTCAGCACGTACAGATAGATAAACCAAAGGACAAGCTTTGTTTAGCCATGTTTAATGTAACGGTATCAGTGTAAAAGTCTCAGTCCATAATGGCACGACGAGAAGGCTCAATGTTAGTTTTTAGAGTAAACACACTACATGAAAAAGTTCGAGAAAAAAAAGCGACTGAAGAGGCTATGGGAAACATGGCGTATGTTTCCGCGTCTCCGCCTGACTGATCATAGTACCTCTGATAAACAAAAGTTCAGAACAGGAATGACGTGCAGTCTGAACCGATATACGAGACAAGACAATACAAGCATAATGGTGTGGAAAGAAAAAAAACACGAAACCTTCCTGAGAGCGTAATAGGAGGCTTAGCGCAATATCTTCGGATTGTTTTTTTTTTTTTTTTCACAAACCAAGCCAGCTTGGGGAAATAATGAGCTACCAAAGCACGACTTCAAAGCACATGGCCGCGCGAACTCCTGAAAATCCGCCCTGATGCTAGTAGAGGCAAGCCAACAAAAATTCAAGTTGCCAGTTCTAAAGTAGCTCAAGAGTTTTCGTCTTTTTTCTGGAGACGCATCACTATGGGCTTAGAGAACGAAACCAAAACTTTTAAGAGAGAGAATCCTTTGTAAGGGAGACAATCCCAAGAATGATGTCGCAAGCCTCTCAGTCTGAGGCTTTCGGGTTCCAGCTGCGCTTTTGCCAACAGCGGTCTGCGCTATGGATAAAGAATCAAGGCCCTCACAGACTACAGAAGCGTTGTCGGGAGGCTCACTGCTGCGGCGATTGGCAAGGCAAAAGAAAGTAACCGTATAGTCTGCGAACCTGATCGATACAATAACAAAAGGTGACCCGCAATGCCGCTAGTAACGATGTTCTTGCGTAGTCCACCACGCCTACTTAAATAAACTGCACAGACGTAATCAGGATTCCTAAACAATAATGCCCAACGCGATTACTCCGAATAGTAAAAGAGAAAGACTTATTTTTCTCTCAATTCCTATTCATTCAGAGAATCATCCTGACTCAAATGAAATGTTTGTCTACTGCGGAAAACCACCGCCATCGTTCAACCACCGCCATCGCCTACTCTGGTGCCCGGGACATGCGGGGGTTCAGGGGAACGAACAGGCTGACGCCTTAGCTCGAGCGTCTACTAACCGAGCGATGGCATCCTCTTTGAACCCCAACCCCTCACGCTATCCCTCACAAAATCCCATCAATTTAAATGTCAAAGACATCCTTGTTCATCAACGCGGAGTCCGCAGAAAATACCCGCCACCTCACCCACAACTTAGCGGGGAAGAGACCGCCGATTGGCGCAAAATACAGACCGGGGTATTCCCCCATCTAAAACTGTTAAAGGCCATGTATCCCACCCGCTATAGGGCCACGTGCCCTTGGTGCGGTGGCATACCTACACTAATACATGTAACCTGGGAGTGTACTAAGCACCCTCATAGGCCCAATAATAATATCTCAATGGAGCAGTGGGAGGCACAGCTCGCCCGTTCCGACTTGGCAGGACAAAAGTCCTTCGTTAGCCAGGTCAGGCAGGCGGCAGAGGCCAGTGGGGCCCTGGACTGAGGGGCTCCGACCACCGCTATACCTAAAATATTTTCCAGCCAAATAAAGTTTATATATATATATATATATATATATATATATATATATATATATATATACTGTATGAGGCGTTCGAAATCTCACACACAGTCAACGAAGACTACTGTAACATAAGGTTACCGTGCATTATATAGCTCGCAAGTGCATGTACGGAGCAGTTCTTAAATTTTGAATGAAACAAAAAAGAAACGCTCATGATTGTTCTGTGTACTGGATTTCGTCGGCTTGGCCAAGGAAAGCTTCCTCACAATTTGACAGAAAAAGACATATTGCCTTTCTCCGAAAGGTATACAACAGTCCTCTTCGCCGGGAGCGCATGGCACAGAGTTAGGAGAGAATGCTATTTTAATCAACACTCAACCCACACTTCCCACCCACACCATCTGAAGAACAGTGACGTTAACAGCCTGTATTTTTCTAGCAGTGACGTATCTAGGTTTTTCAATATAGTAAGTCAGAGATTACGCAAAGGTAACATTATACTGGGTTAGTTTCACGACCCTTTCCAGGTTCGATCTCGTTTTTCTTCTTTCTGGGATTTTACGTGCCAAAACTAGTTCTGATTATGAGGCGCGCCATAGTGCAGGGCTCTGGAATAATTTGGACCACCTGGGGTTCTTTAACGTGCACTACCACGTCAGCACACGGGCGTTTTTGCATTTCGCCTCCATCGAAATGCGGCCGCCGCCGCCGCCGAGATTCCATCCCGTGACCTCGTGCTCAGCAGCGCAGCGCCTCAGCTAACTGAGCCACAGTGTCGGATATAGAGGCTCGACCAGGGGCCGAAAACTCCCTATACCTCCCATGGGACGATCAGTCCCATGCCGATACTAAAGTCTCTATTTAAGAAAAGTACCGCCATCCTTTGATAAACGCCGCTTCCCTCTCTCCAGTATCTCCGATTGGACGATGATAGCGCGCGCTTTTCACTTCTTTATACTTTCTTTTTTTCCGCCTCAGAGCCATGTTGAAAGTCCTCTGCGCAGCCGCAGTCGCCGGCGGCGGCGGCGGCACGCACCCGGCCTGAAAGCTTCAACGTGGACTTTCTAGGTGCGCCACCGTCGACTTGGCTTTCGCAAGCAAAAAGTAAAGAAAAAAGCAAGCGCTTTAGGAGAGGAGGCGGCGGAGGCAAGAGTAGATGGCGGTACTTTTCTTATATAGGGGTTTTAGCCGATACGCGGCGGCAGCGCCGCTTCCACCACTGGCGGTTGCCGGATATCCTACTGTACATAATTCACAAACAAAACAATGTCTCCATGACGTCACTGATTAGGTCAGAAGGTAGAGGGAGAAGGCACGCAGCCGGGAGTAACAGCATAGAGAAAGGAATTCAACAGGAGGGGACACTCCCATAGGGCCCAGCAGCCGAATTGACTGCAGCGTGCCAAGCGGTCGGTGTCGATCACTTGCATCACTTCCGGTTTCGGTTTTGGGCGCGCGTATTTTGAACGCAAGCTAGCACGCCGGCTGCGCCCCCCCCCCCCCTCCCGCCCCTTTTCCTTTCCTCTTTTTTCTTTTTTTGCTCTTCGTGCAGAATCGGTTTATTATTTAGTAAAAATGATTGCGAACGATCTCGTAAAGTCCCGTCGAATCTGTGCCACGTGCAATTTCACAAATCAGACGCAAGACCTTTTGTGCAATGAGGAAATATTTATTTTGCTGTATATAAAAGCTCGTTCCACGCTTTTTGTGCGTTCATCCAACGTTGTGACACCAGCAGGTAAGGCAGTAGTTCCTGTATGAAGCTCCACCGAACGGTACCAGCTGAAAAAAAAAAGTAAATTACAAGCATGTTATATTTGCAAGCACGTAACAGCATGTTACAAGCATGAGTCATTTTGGTATTTAGACATAGGAATACTGCGAGGCGAAACGTGCGAAAGCGGTGAATGGGCAGCATTACAAACAAAAGCAATTTGCTTTTACATACATGGCGTAGAAAATACCCGACTCATCCCAAACATATATGAAAACATCTGATTTCCAAGCGTTCCCCAATTTCCGGGCATTATTTCCTGCACTTAGGCAGCACAAATACACGAGCGACTTCGCGTTTCCAAAACTTGGCCTCGAGCGACGCGACGGTACGCGACATACACAGAGACGGACGCAACAGGCACTCAAGACAAATGCGTGGGTGCAATGCCTTTTTTCAGTCCTTTTAGAAGTAATTTTCGAATTACAAGTTTCTGATATGTTCGTCGTTCGAGCGTTCTCCCGGCGCCAGCAGCACACCCCATGTTATCACTCTTGGCAATCGCCCATCGCGTTTTCAACAGGCGTGAGTACCGAAAGAAAGTATATGTTGTTGCAGAGCCACAAAAAACGTCCTAGACTTGTGCCTCTAAGATTCATTACACGCCAAACTAACTTTATCACCACGGCCGAGTTGCTTATCGCTAACTGCGTCACAGCGCGCTGTGCGGCCAGCGTGCCTCAAAAGTACCCCAGAAAGTAACGAAATTACTTTTCAGTAATGTCTGGCGTCAGAGAAAGCGGCACAAACTTCTCCTAGCAAGATGCACTATAGACTACACGGCTGAGTTCTCGCTAACTGCGACACGCCGCCCTGTGCGGCCAGTGTGGCTCAAAAACCGAAGTAAGTTACAATAGTCCCCTAGGAAGCGTCGGAAAAATGTCTCAGCACGATTCATTTACTCAAATTAACTGCGCCAGGATGGCCGAGCTGTTTTTCGCTAACTGCGTCTTAAGGCTCGGTCCCGTGCCGTAAGCCTAATTGCGTCGTAGACTGTGAAACAAGATTTTTCACCTTGCCGTAGTCCAATAGTGCAGTGGTGTCTTGTCCCAGTGCAGAAGGAACGCAAGAATACGTCGAGAGCCCAATAAACCAGCTTACATTTAAAAAAGAAAAAAAGAAGGAGACAGACGGGTCGCCGCACGCGAGCGCTCAAACGCGCGCGCAGCCATCCTCGCTGGCTTCGGGGGAGTGTCTGGCGGATGACGCATGTAATTGGCGCGTCATTGACCTGTGGCTAGGTAAGGCAAGGAAAATAAGTCGCAAAGCTTAAGTTCATTTATACGCAAAACGTTTTAGTTTTCGCGACAAAGAATTTAAAAAATAAATGAATGCCTGTTAACTTAAGTTCACTTTCTTTTTTTTTTTTCGACGCTCGCGGCAGCTAACATTAGGTGTCAAAAGTATAGCGTGACGTATGGTGACGTGTTTCCTGTTGCCAGTTTTTGCCGACTGTCCCCTCTTGTTGAATTTCTTTCTCTATGGTAACAGGGTTGCCGCTGAAGCCTACTTTCCCACTTCGCGTGCAAGCGGACTGCGTTCGTGCTCTCTTGCAGGTTCGCTGGCCATGCGGCGACATTGGCCAAACCGCTGAGCAGAACCCCCTGAAGTGTGTCATGTATTAGGAAGCGCTTTCTTCCTACCAGGTGTACCTTGCAAGCTGCTATTCATTTTCTAAACCACTGGGGCATTGCTCGTACGCACCAGTGCCAAGCAATTATAATGAAGAATATTTATACAGCGAACAGTTTATTACCAATATTCCCGGTTAATATATTACATTTCGTAATTTCGTGAAAGTAGTCGTTTTGAAAGTCCTAACTTGCGGTTATGTTTAGGGCTACACAACTAGTCCACAGATATAGTGGGGGGTAGCATAGAGAAAATAACTTCCTGACACCATCAATCGTTAATTTTGTTCTTGTGTTGTGAAGTGGATCAACTAAAACTAGCCTATTTCTCGGCCAGCCAAAACTCAACACAAGTAAAAGTTGAACGCTTTTGTTTGTATTCGCACATTCGGTACTGTAAAAGACTGACCTCCACGCAGTGCGAAAGTGACAATCTGCAGAAGCAATTTTCATTCACAACGGAAATTTGTACATAATGAGTGAAAATGGATTCCAGGAGATCCAAACCAATGCGAAAATTATTAACCATCACGGCTGCATCTTTCTTTTATTTCTCTTTTTAACCTTGGTTGTGTATGTCGACAAAGAGTGAACAAATGTATAACCCAAAAACACGCACTCAAGCCTTTCATTACAAGTATTTCACCAGCAACAGATGGGCTGCCGTCAGGACGAATGAGTCGAGCGACACTGCTCTTACGTCCAGGTTTCACAGAACTGGTTTACTCATGCAAAATGAATACCTGCTCGGAAAATAGAGTGAAATACTTCTGCTTACCCGTGGTCAGTAGGAAACCTGAAAAACTTCGCAGAACAGGAATTCCCGATGTTCGAACACCACAGAGCCGCGCAACACAAGTGATGCCCCGATTTAGCCATCTTCGTCTAATACTTGGTCGACCTGGTTTCCTGTGTCTTCCGTTCGTTGCACGCCTGGGCCGGTATTTTGTAGCGATGCCTTTAAAGTAATAATGCCTTTTCGCGCTTATCGCGCTTTGTCAGTGGTCAGAGCGACGGTCCGCTCGCGTTATCAACGGGATCAGCCGGCCGTGAGCGGTGGATGATAAGACTATTCTAAAATAAGTCATAAGGATCGCAACAAAATCGCGGCCCTGATCAAGCTTCTCTGTCTTATCTTTCCTATCTTTCACACTTGGGACGACAACCGAAGCAGACGACCAAGCGCGATCTGACTTGTGATATCGCTGAGCGATGAGCGAGTGGCAAGGGTAAGCGGAGGCAAGCTCGACGGACGCACGATGGCGACCACTTCCCGCGCTTCGCCCAATTTAAAATTCACAAAAAGAGAAATAAGAAAAATAGCTTCGGATGTCCGGCAACCACTGAAGCGCACATGTTCCTTGAAACCGAAACTAGCTTTACTATCCGGGGGCTGCTTCGACTTCGACATTCAATATTGCAGGTACAGAATGTTCCGCAATATAGATAAAATTTAATTTTTTTCTCTTCCCACCATTGCAGGTCTTCGTATCGGAACTTCACCAGCATTGTAAGTAAGCACAATTTGTACCAAATAATTTTGTCTTCTTTGGTAGAAAGTCCCACAAGAAGAACCGAAGTGAAGGCAGGTGAAAATGCTGAAAATGCATTAGCTGAGGGAAAACGAAAGGTCATCTTTAATTTGTCTGTGACTCGCCCCGCGTGGATTCGACGAATAAAAGAGAAAAAGCGGAAAACTCCTGGGAAGGAGGAAGTGTAACACGCCGAAAGCATTGTGCAGCTGAAATGTATCGTCAACCCGTAAGCCACCTAGATACTGCAAGTGTCAGATAAGGCGGAGAGTGTGAATTCACCACAAGGTGTATGATTAGCTGCGAAAGACCCGCAAAGAGACACGCTGAAGAAAGAAAAGAGAAATGGAATAAGTAAAACGAAGCCGGCTCCTCACGGGTCTATTTGACTCCTGGTGCGATTTCCCGGAAGATTCAATTAGGCTCTGACCACGCTCCACCCAAAGTTGAAAGAAAAAGAAGAGACATATTTTCTTTTGTTTTTCGAAAGAAAGGATTTGAGAGCTTCGTTGATAAAATGGAATGAACCAAGACACAAAAACATTTTATGATAAATTGGGCTGCGACATCATCGTATTTTCAGTGCAATTTCATTAACACCGTTTTACGATATATTTTCGGAGCCCTATATCTCCTGGGAGAGTTTCTAGCAGTATGCATGATGCATTTTATACGCGATAGCCTGCATGATCACGGAGGTGAATCTTCTGGCTAAGCCATTTCATTGCGTATCCCGATTCCGCTTAAAACGTGGTGCGTCATCAAAGAGAAGGATGACGAACGAAAGTTGGCAAAGGTCGGGCAAAGTCGATCCCAAATGCAATTTCAGGAGGAACGTGGAACCCTATATTGTAACACAAAAGCACTAACTGTTGACACTGGGCACTCCTCCCTCCATGAACTGACCAGGACTCCTCCGATGTACAGCAATTGTGCATCTACACTTTTGTGCACAATAATCACAATTTTTGTACACAATTGTGCCGAAGTGCGGCTTTCAGCTCATTTGTTATTCTTTTAACTAAATTTGCGCACTTATTGAGGGGGGCGTAATACAGATGCTCTCGCGACAAAATAGTTGTCAAGACATGAGCCAGAAATAAACGCAGTATTGTTTGTGAAGTAGGCGCACGCACAAAAGCTGCTCCGTGAGTTGTGGGCCTACCTTACGATTGTCCCTACGTTTCGTTAACTGTAACAGGACTGAGTCATTGACGAGGCTGTGAGGCCTTCAGCATTCATTTAAAGGTAAGATGTAACGTGGTTAACATTTGTTGTTAGCAATCTGCGCTTAAAGGCCAAACACGTATTAGGGCTCAAAAAAAATATGACAAGGTTGGCTCTGTGAAGCAGCCAGCCTACGGTACTTTGACACGATGCCGTAGCATTACTAGAATTATTATTATTTCGTTTGAAAACAAATATGCCGCTTCTCTAAGAGGGAGCGAATTGAAGGAACAGTCTCAAAACTGCCGCAAGGTGTCAGACCGGGCTGGCTGGTATTTCATTTTGATATGCCTAGCGCAAAAACAGACACGGAACACACTAGGAAGTGACAAGGAAAGCGCTAATCTTTGCCACTTCCTAATGTGTTTCATGTCTGTTTTGGCGCGGGTCATACCAGTATGAACACTGCCACCGGAAACGGTACAACGCCTGTCTACTCTTCAGGAAGGAGGGCATTCAAAGATTCAAAGAAATCAAAGATTGAAAGGAGGGAAGAAAAAACAAAGAAAAGGGGAAAGAATTGTATGCTAAACTATCACAAAGCCTAGAGAAAAACATACACAAAAAAAGAATAGTCCACGGATCTAAGAACAAACAAAAAAGATTTAAAAAACAATCGAGATATCGGCATGAATAATGTATGCAAACCTTGGAGGAGGTGCTCAGTTTCAAACCAAGAGATCGCCACTTTGTATTGGAAGTTATGTACGAATATGGAGCAGAAAACATCGTGTGATTTACCATGGCTGGATATGCCTTAGCGGGATATCACGCGCCCAGAATGCGCCAGATATGGTTTATGTACCAACAGTTGAATGAGCCACTGCATTTCATTCTTTGATAAATAAGGCCTGCAGGCCCTGATTGAGATACTCATATATGCCGCAGGGCAAGCTCTTCATAATGAAGAAAATAAACACAGTCCAGTAGCATCATTGCATTGGAAATAACCTCGTGCCAAATTACTATTGGCAGCGACTGTATTACATCATTAGGTGCATCAAAGTGGCATTTATAGACTGTTCATGCAGCAACTACATTCACATCCTACAAGGCGCCCCAGAACATGTCCCGGAACAAGAGGACTCGTTGACGCTGTGTGCAAGCTGCGGCGAAAGTAATATGTAAAAATGTTAGTTTCACCGACTTTTTCTTCTGACAAATAAGTCTTACGCTACAGTCAGATGGGCATGTTAATTCCAAAGCAGCCAACTACGAGTACGTAACCCTCATCTATATAGTGCTGGTCTGTAGTGCCCATTCAAACGACTTAACAGTTTATTAAGCTTTCTATGTGTCACGATGACGCTTTTCATCAGAGTCTGTAGTTAGCATTTATGTGCGTCATTTTTGTGTTTGAGTATTCAGCTAGAGAGCTCCCTAGCTTTAAAGGCGCAGTTTCGAAAGAAACCAATGGTTTCACTGAATCACGCTGATGTTAAAGGCAAAAAGAAGCAACAGCAAGGATATGCGCTCGACTTCCGAAGCTTCTACCCCACACGCAGACTTCCGCAGCTTCAAAGAGCGACCGCTATGACCGTTCTTCTTGCAAGTGAGGAACTTGCTCTTTCAACCGCAGCAACTAATTCCCAGCCCGCATCGCAAGAAAGGCCACTCAAACGCCACGCGCCTACTCATTATCAAGTTTACTGTAGGCTCTGGTTTCGCTCAGGCATATTAGCATCTCTACTGAGCCCATACGGCACGTTTGGCCGGCGTCCCAGCGGCTTCGGATCATAATTAGAACGCGGCAGAGAAGGGCTGCTGAACGAGTACATTATAACAGAGTTCCGGTGGCGCCGAGATAGTGAGCGCTACAGGCGTCACTCAGCCAGGGTTTTTAAATGTGATTAAGGAGCGTCTCAAGCACTTGAACCTGTCGAAATAGAAAAGCCGGCCGGCTTGTCCCAAGGCCGCATTTTTGTTAAAGCGTAACCATTAACGGAAGAAAGAAGATGGCGAGATAAATACAGTACAGGAGACCCGTCCGACCCGCCTCTTTGCACTAACGGCAGCAGTCACGTGGAAACGAGAATTAGAGATGACGGGTATAATAAATAACAGGCGCTTTAATTGACTGACGGTTGCCCCCTTCGCTTTGGCAAAGCATTTTATGCCTCCTTCTGTGCGGGTGTGCTTCTACTTTTCAGATACATATATTTTTGCTTCTTTTAAGGAGACATCTTCCTGAGCAATATAAAGTACGCCTAGTTCACGTAGTCAACAAAATTACAAATAAATATAGCTAGTAACAGAATATTCCTTACTTGGTTCGGTGATTGTCACATGCAGCGTAGCCGCTTCTTTAATGCCGCACCGACTGTGTGACATCAAATCCAGCGGCCGCGCATCAAAGCTACTCTAATACGTTTCGCCAACTAAGCTATTTGCGCATGATTTCATACTTTTCGATTATTATTTCACTAACGGTATTAGCTTAACGTCATTGACAACCACTAATTCGTTTTGAAAAGGCCTGTATGAACCTTGCTGCCGATTCGCTGAGTTCAAGTCTAGATTTCGCAAACCTGCACCGGTTTTCCAAAACTTGGTACCAAACGCTTCACCCGCAGAAGAAAGAGGCAATTGGAGAAGCCATAGTCAACGACAAAACGAGCATTTCGCACACTGTTCGAATGACGAGAGGAGAGCGCGTTGGGGGGGATTTTACACTATGAGCGCATTATGATCGCGAATACCGTCCGTGGAGGCCTTATTCCGATGGAGGCGGAATGCAAAACCGCGTGTGTACCATGTTTTGGGTGCACGTTAACGAACCCTAGCTAGTCAAAATTAGTACGTAGCTCTCCACTACGACGTCTCTCAGAGCTCGCTGTGCAGCTTCAGGCCACCAAACCCCACAATTTATTTTAGCTTCAGTTTACCTGCTGCTAAGAAGTGTCGCTGTCAATACGACTTAATGTTGGTCGCCAAACACCCTCTACACGGCAAAGGAAGCTTCGCTTTAAAACCATGCAATAGCGGTACACCCGGTATGCGTGAACCAGGATCTGAAAGTGGAAAGACAGACTTAGAAAGAAAAGGACATACATACATACATACATACATACATACATACATACATACATACATACATACATACATACATACATACATACATACATACATACATACATACATACATACATACATACATACATACATACATACATACATACATACATACATACATACATACAACAAACATACATACATACATACATACATACATACATACATACATACATACATACATACATACATACATACATACATACATACATACATACATACATACATACATACATACATACATACATACATACATACATACATACATACATACATACATACATACATACATACATACGTACGTACGTACATACGTACAGATAGATAGATAGATAGATAGATAGATAGATAGATAGATAGATAGATAGATAGATAGATAGATAGATAGATAGATAGATAGATAGATAGATAGATAGATATCCGGCAGGCCGGCTTTTTGATTAATCATAGGGAGGTTTGCCGGGCGGCATGCATCGCATGCGTTTCCAGCATCATGGGTGTTAATGCGAGATTGCGCACTAGTCACTGCGGACCATTTCACGCAGCACTCATTCTAACCACTTCTTTCGCGCAGACAATCATTCGCAGTGTTCAAATTCAGTCACGGAGTGTCTTCGTTATGCCGCTGCTCTCGTCATTGTTGTCTTGCTGTCGCCGTCGTGATCACAGCGTCAGTGTTGTCGTCATATTGTCTTCGTTGCATACAACTGAGAAAATACGCACAGCACGGAAGGAGTTTTGCAGAAAGCTGGGGACGGTGGAGATGTTCAGGCGGATGAGTTCCAAGCATGAGTAATTTGTTTTGGTCCCTGTGATAATCCCGCATTTCGCTTCCTAAATACACCCCAGATACATTCACGATGCAAATGAAAGGGTGTCCGCCAAAGATGTAATTTAGTGCTTCCATTATACTCACGTACCCCCTACCTTGAACACCGACCCGCTCCCCATCGAATAGCGCGGAACATCTGTTTACGACCACCGTAAAGCACAGTGACAGCAGTTTCATAACGTCGCGACAACCATAAAAACAATAGCTTTCGCCAACCTACCACATTTTCCCGCCAAGTCCTGGTTCTAGAGCTTCCACCGTGAGATTTAGTAGTGTACATTGGATTATATTACAACAACATTTGTACCAAGATATTTCAGTGCAAATAAGAACCTATGCCTCGGGTCTCGGGTGATACAGCCAGTCCGAACAAGTATTGTCCTTTCATGGATATGTAGAAAAAGCAAACTTAAGTTACCTCTATAGCAAATGGTCCAACCATGTTCATATCCACGCCCTTTTGTCGGCTTCATTAGTCGAACCTTTCCGCACTTTCGGGCACAATGTTTCTGCAGCTTCCAGTCATTTAAACTATTTTCTTTCAGCTAGACAGCGCTAGCATTGTAATTATTGCAAAAATGTTCCTATATTCAGAAACTTCCGCAAGAAAGACGAAAGCTACCGGTGCCATCGCGTCACTTCACTTACGACGCCACATTTTGGCATAACGCAAAATCACAAATTGTAGAAATAAGTGCCAAAAGCTTTCAGAACAATTGGTTTTATATGCACATGGGGATGGTAGATAACATTCTTAGCAGCAGGGTACCATATGATCATATACCATCTTTATCAGTAGGTAGGTATTCATCACGTAATTAGGCCGAGTCCGGAATCGTTCACCGTATAGAAAAATAATAATCTGGGCCCTACACGCACTACTAGTCATGGCACAATAAACCGCACCGACGTGTAAAGAACCAAAACCAGCATCATGGCTGCCCGAAATTCTTTTCCTTTCTTTTCGTTTCCGCTTGTTGCCTGCACGAAAAACGTTGAAGAGTCCATTCGTAGGGAGTTCACGTAGACCATCCTTCCTAAGCATAGCATTACTGTGCATATCTTCCACATAGACGCACGTCGGTGTCCAACGTGCACTCTTGTTCATTGGTCTTCATCCACTGGATTGCCTTGAAACTCAACCTCGGCGTGCAATTTTGAGAAAACGTCTATTCCATTTGCCGGTCAATTTTAGTTTCCGTAGAAGTACTGTTCATACGACCTTTTCTGTCTTCAAATCTGACGGCTGCAATTCCCTAGTTCTTCCATATGCAGTCGCTGTTAGCAGCATTTCTCAGGAATTCTGAACGTTCGACGTATTCAGGAACGGCTTTCTTCCAGCTCGTTATTTCGCACTTAAAGTTTTGCATTATCATTGCAGTTGCCGTACCCCGAAGCTCTTGGGTTCCTCTATTTCGCTTTCTATCGAGTTAATGTCCACCACTCCATATATACCTTCTTATCTAGTTTCGAAGGATTACCACTCCTTGAGTGTAGGAGTGAGTGCTAAAGTTTGAGTTTATACACCTGTTGCAGCGATGAGGCAAGCGCTTGACCCGTCTTCGAGATGAGCTATCGAAGCCTCGAACGCAAGATATCCTGTGAACTCTCTACTGGTTTTCACTTTTTTTTTCTCTCACTACTTCGTAGATCAGACCACTTCTCTGCTCACTGTTTGTGTTACTCGTGGTTTCTGCTTTCGGTGATTCTGCCGCTACGGCACTGCGTCATCTTTGCGGTTATGAGATAAGGCCGCACTTAATTTTGTGATCATTTTGAGTCTGCAGAATGGGTGTTGCCGCAGAAATTCGTCTTCCTAGTGAACCTCGCAGTTGTCGTAGAAGTGAAAATCTATTTTATAGGCCGACATACAAAGTTATATTGGCTGCTACGAGCCCTGCGCTGACAGGCCATTCCTTGCTTATTTCCATGGACATGCCAGGCTTGCGAACCTCCGGCCTCATTCTTGAAGGGCACGCTCAGAACGGAGTCGAAGTAAAACGTAAGATGACTACTGCAGCCGTGTAAGTCCATGGATAAGCAGTCTCAATCTCATCTCCAGGCGCACTCGCTGTCCGGGGTTTCGGCATCAGTTGTAAAGAACCGGAGACTGACCCTACGGCTGGCGTGAATCTTCTTCCTTTTTGTGGAATCCCAATCCGAATGATTATGGCATGTGCGCGGGACGTGGCCATTGTCGTCCACTATTTTCAACAGGCGTTCGGCTAACCCCTTGCCACGCAGGAACAAAGGGGCGAGGTAAATCCTTATAAACAACAACTATGCCACTAATCGGCCGCCAACACCAGCTGGTGTCACTACGTTACATCGCGGGGAACCCGTAGGGCACCTATGAATGCGTACAGCGACCCGTCATCTCAAGCCGCGCCCCTGTCGGCACCATGGCGATGAGCGGCAAGCCCGTTCATTACAGAGCGTTAATAGTACAGCTCCCCAGGAAAGGCTGACTCAAGGCGCGCTCCCCATACGGTGCGCAGCCCCCAAATGGTCAAACAAACCAACAGACATTTTCTCCGCTCTCTAAGTGGCACTCTCGCGAGTCTAAATCTACACCCCAATTCCGACCAACGCTCTCGGCGCCACTTCGGAGCAGCCCACGTGCCCGCGTTCGAGCCTTTCCAACCTTACCTCATTGCTGTCTTGCTTCTCTCGTTCTGTGTGCAGGTAAGCAGCGTCTCAAACACAGCACAGCTTTCGCAAGTCTGTCGTAAAATATTCAATATCGGCGTGGCTTTTCCCGCGTCTGCGACTTCCCCAACGCGTAGACCGTCACCGCCAGAGTACCGTAATTTGGTCGCCCTATGCATGGTTTGCGCAGTTAATAGAACCCAACCCTGCTCTTTCTTAACTTCTTTTCCCTGCACTCTTAGCACTAAGAAGAAATTATATCCGAAGTATTGGTCTGCCAGAACAAGGCAGACCTGATTGCTTGCGTCTGATATGCATGTAGTTACGGGTAATATTCAAAACGCTGGCTTCGTGGGTTGTGGTATTGCAACAGGCGGTGTAAGCAGTTCCCGCAGTTGCTCCATCTGAGTGCTGCTATCCCGAACGCAAAGTTCGCTACAGTTCACCCATTAGCTCACAGCAGCCTAAAAACAGGACAAAAAGACGGGGCACCTCTTCTGACATTTCGAGAAAGCTTGAACTCGAGCACACTAAATAAGGAAATTATATTCCTTCCAGTTGGTAACATAATCTCTTGCTATCCGCGTTTATGCACCGGCAATTCAGATGTAGTTCTGTGCCTCATAGAACACGCAGAAGTACAGCTGCCCAAATCTTGAACTAGCGTGCGCGAGCGGTGACTTTCTGTGCGCCAGCACCCTGAATTAGGAACAAAATTACAAATGACTATGCTATCTTCCCGAGCTTTACGAGCATATAGTTAACCTCGACCGTTTCGCAAGTTTGTTCCTTCGTAACCCACTGTACAGCAGAAAAAAAAGCATTTGCATAAGCTAGCTAAAGATTTGGCTGGCTATGCATTCATATCTGGAACTTTTATTTCAGCTCAAATACCTGAGCAGCATTCGTATCGACAGGGGTTTTCTTATATTTTGCAAAACAACGCGTCTAGCCATTATTCCGTCGTATGGCGTATTTGCGTGAATCACATGCGTAAGTAGTGCGCCTGTTTTTGCGACGAGAACTGATCATCGTTGCTTGTGCTGCTCCGATAATAATTGGTAGCTGTTCTTTTTTTTTTCACTTCACAGAGATTACGCCTTGGCTGCAAAATGGGCTGCAGTACATTGTTCTGGAGTAACTATGGCGCAGCATGGTGAGACCCCTATTCCTGCGGCGCTGAGCGGAGCCGTGATGGGCCGTACTTGATGAGCCAGTATGGTGGGCACCACTACATACATACGAATATCAAGGCTATTTGTTTAACGGATATTTAGGCGTCCTATGTATGCAACATGTCTTAGGCAAATTTATCCAGGAAACAAACCTGCATCTTTTCATTTAGTGTATTTCACAGGACATACTGGCACCAAGAAGAGAAAAAAAACCTTAAACGTCGCACAGGCGCAATCTCATGCGATGGGTATTTGTATGAATGAAGAAAGCTTGGCGAATCCACGGCTTAGCTAGAAATCACTCATTTTCTCTTGAAATAGACAAAAACCAACGCGAAAAGCTCCCCTGTTCAATAAATTTCTTTCACGCCAACTTCGGTTACGGGACTTTCTGGGTATTTCCGCTCATCAATTAACCTTTTTGACGAAAACTTGCTTCACTGGGTATGTGTTGGTGTCGCAAGGTGTGTGCCACTCTTCCAATTTATCCGGTGCCGGCCAGAATTAAACTTGCATCGTATATATTCCGAAGAGTATACACTCTTCTTGTCTGAATATATTCGCAATTGTACAGTTGATTTGCTTATCGACTGTACACCTTCTTGTTTGTTTTTGTTTTCATGCGGCTCCATGATCGAAAATGAGCATGTGTAACCAGAAGCCGGAGATCAGGGTCATCAAGTCTAAGAAGTAGCAAGTTGAGCTAGCTTTATTTTGGACTTGTTGATACTGTTTGCCTCAAAACGCGATCCAGTTTTCCAAATAAATAACAATTACGTTCCAGGCATACACACCATCTTTCTTGTTACAAATTTCATTTTTTTTATCTTTGGGTGGGGGGAGAGGTAGTAATATCTAAGTTAGACTATCGGGGCCACAAGATCTCTCAGACAGGAGCAGGCTGTGAAAGTAGCTCCCAGAAGCTACATGGTGTTGCTTTCCTTTTTGACACCATGTTACTCTCTAAGGGAAACGTTTACGCAATTAGCAGCCAATACAATGTAAAAGTGACGACGTCACGATGACACATAATGCATAGCACCATTTGAGCAAAGCATTTGAGCAAAGATCTTGAGAAAACTGAGCATCGACTGCTATTCTGGCTTTTTAAACTTCTTCTTAATCCCTCTTTTTTTTCTGTATGTTTCTTCTTGCCAAAGTAAATCTTGAACTTGTTAGGGATTCATTATCGTGCACACGAACACAGCGCTGTGTGAATGTGCCATTCGTTCCTTGTGTATCATTGTGTTCGCAGTACCTAAAAAGCTTTTTATTATTTTTTCCTGTCTAAAGCCTATTCATTTATTTTTCGATGATATTTGCCCACAATTATAGAACAGGAAATAAAGGGACAACTTCTACGCCGCCTCGTTATTGCGGCGTGATATTCTCAAATTTTCTTGCTGAGTATGAATTAGGGATCGCACGCTCAAGCAGAAGATTACACTGTTTCTTCTATTACTTCTCGTCAGGTTGTGCCTTAAGTTTCGTCTGTGTGTTTCGGAAAAAGTGCTACACCTTTTCTATAAAAAAACTTTTGCTTTAAAGTACACCTATGTTGTTCCTTTCCTTGTGAGCTCGATCTCTTCTACCCACCATACATTACTACAAGTTTATATTGTCGCTTACAATACATTTTAATTGTGTGACAGCACATCTTCAGTTTCCTTCTCACTTCTTATTCTTTTCATGTTGCTGCTACAACTTCTGAAAAGAGATTGGAGGAACAAGTCCCCCTCGTAGCCTTCTTTGCGTTGTCAAAAAGTGCGATTTATATTACTGTTTTACATTACATTTTTTGTTACATTGCAGGAACAGCCCAACAGTTAGTTCTTCTGAAGTACATTGCACTGTTTCAGCAACGATGTTCCACATTCAGCAGATCCTCAGCAAGCCATGAAGTATTTCAAAACCACGAACATGTACCCCAGCACCAGATTGCTTTCAAGAAAATATACAGCAAGCCGTGAGACGTTTCGATCACTACAGAGGTGTATATAAGAAGCAAGCTTTAAAAGGGACTCCTTTAAGAATGGTCATTAAATAGTTTGCGAGTGCAACCATGTGGCTTCAGAGTCATATGTAAACAAATTCGAATGGCGAATCATTGCCAAATAAAGACATATTACTACACTATTGCCTGACCGTGTGAGCTCCCCTTTAATTAATGTACCTTTGATAACAAAGTGAGACTGGTCTAAGAAACGAAAACATGATTTTTTGCTGCCTATGCTGGTAGCAATCGTAGCGGGCATGAGACACGAATAAAAATATTGCGCGTAAACGGTGAATGATTGTCTCTGGGCTCAAATCAGCATGCATTGGCTAAACAAAGCATTTGATTTATGATTTTCATGGCCAGTAAACTCTTGTGTTGTATAGCAACTACCGGTATAAGGGTGCCCAGTCTACCAGTCGCATGGCGAAAACCGCCTCAAAATCTTCGGTGTCATAGCTTTCGTTCTGCAGGCACTTTATTCTCTATAAACGGTAAAAAAGCAATCTGTCACTATTCTAAGAAACTGTGCTTGGAATCTATGAGCATTATTGCGAGTACTCCACACAATATGTTTTGCCGTCATGTGTTGCTGTGGCCGAAACATAAAAAAAATATTTATTCTTATTTCTTAAAGAAAACTGTATCTCCCCGAGAAACACGCCAGTGAATCAGTAGATGGATCCCTGAAAACGCATTAGAAAATTTTATTGCGATAGCAAATGCATGGACACTCCAGGTGAATTTCTGCCGCTGCCGTGAGGTTCCGTATAAATTCCACGGGCGATAAAATCGTCGCAACGCATCATATGATGTATGTGCGAGTGAAAGCGTGCGAGGATGAGCTGGTGATCGCGGTTCAATCTCGCACACGCAAATGAGGGAAGCGTGAAGGAAACGCACGTCTTCCAGTCGCGTGCAACGCTTCCGAGGGAGGGATGGGGGCCGCATTTTGCTCCAGGAGGCCCGAGCGGCCACGCTCGCCCACCTGGCCGCAAGGCTCCGTAAGGCTCCGGGAGGAGGGTAGGGAGGGGCTGAGTTCTACGCCACGCGCGCTCACCGCCCGGGCGGCTGTATCTTGCAAGCCATCTGCGGCGTGGACAGAGTCCGCTTTGCGCTGTGTTTTCGCGGCTTAGTTCCCGTTTGTGCGAGCGGCCGCACGAAGGTAAATTCGCTTGCTGCTGCCGCCGCGCTTACTCACTCGGGCGTTTTGACAGCGAATTTCCGCCGTAATCGAGTGAGATGCCTTCATGTTTCATTGTGCGTGCGTGACAGCTTCGTGTTAATTTATTTAAAATGCCTATGTTTACAAATTTACACGGCCGATAAAACCACTATCCTTACTTCCTATAGCTGTCCACTAATTTGCTATCGCAATCGATGTATCACCTTTCGGGCGAAACTGCGACGCTTTTTTCAGCTGGCTATTACCAACTTCAGGGTTAAGTGCAAAAATAGTGTCGCTTCATGCGTATGTTATGTTAGCATTGTACCCAAATACTTTGAGTGGTTGCCATTGGCGCAAAGATAAATGTAATTTGATACCGTCTTTAGATAATTTTCAGAAGCTTATATAGAAAGTCGCACTTTCACCAACCAGATGAGAGCGGTATGAACGACTGCAGTCATTATTAATAACAGCAGCACCACTAGATCATTTCTGTCGTGTTCTGCCTCCACACCCATGCAAATGATTTATGACTTGCTCTGACTGGGCTTGGACAAGTAATGCATTTGAACAGGAAGAAAAAGAATTGTTATTTTCATACTTGACCTAAATAAACCATGGCAGATTTGTGCCACCCTTCGAAAGCATATACCGAGCACAGCATCAGCTGTTAATGATAATTATAGGCAGTAGCGCACCCAGGATCTCTGCCAGGGGGGGGGGGGGGGGGTGACAGTTTGCCAATACTATCTAAACAGCACTAATTTCGATTTCTTCATGGGAAATTGTCGATAAAATGCGCTTTTTGCGAGTGCGCAGAGGATTGCGCGTCTTACATCTTAGTTGCAGTACTCAAATGCGTTACGAAAGAAAAGGGGTTAAACAAAAGGCGGGGTTAAGTCGGCTTCAGGGGGGGGGGGGGGGGGGTTCCTACCCCCGAATACCCCCCCGTCGGTGCGCCACTGATTGTAGCGCTAGAAGTGATACTGTGCTGCGCGGTGACAGTATGCCGTGATTGTGACTGGCTGTGGTTGCGTATCTGTGCTCTGTTTCTTTTTCTCTATTTACTTTCCTATCGCTTTACCTCTCCATCCCCTCTCTCCCCAGCGTAGGGTATAGCAAACAGGATCTTCCCCTCAGCTTTACCTCCCTGCCTTTCCCCTTTATTCTGGCTCTCTCTCAGCTGTTAATGGACACCCCTCCAAATACGAATACTTTGCCTGAGTTGCTCTCTCTCCGCCTCCATTCTCTGCATTAAAATGCACCTTCTGCACTCCTATGGGGTGCGAGCTGAGTCACATTTACAGCCGCCAACGCACACTTGGGCGTTGGCGGCTAGTAATTGTGGGTTTGATTTTCCTGCTTGTGGTTTTGTTTATTGCACTTTATGTGGCTTCGTTGCCGTAAACTTCAGAGCCGTCTATATTTTCGATGTGCAGAAGACGCTGCGAGCCCGCACAATTGCTACTAATTACAACGGTTCAGCTTGTCGAGGTGGCCAAATCGAAACGCGCCAAGAGTCTCAATGCACTGACTTGCCTGCGATAAATTCATAAGGGCATTTTATGTCGCTTGTCGATGCATGCGTCCGTGACGTAATGGTTTAAATATCGGGCTTCTCTGCTAGAGGTTCTGCGTTCGAATCCTACCATCGGACAATTTTAATAATGTTTTTATTGTATCATTATTTATTGTACAATTACTGAATGAAACTACTCGATGCTCGAGGCAACGCTTTGTTCTTTCTTCTATGGCTACACCGCGTTGGAGGCTCCGCTGCGCTGTGACTATCGAAGCGCTCCCTGTCGGCGCTCGGTAATGTCACGATGCAGTACTTCGCGTCACCGCACCTAGATGACGGCACCGCAGCCGACGTTCACATCCGTTGCCGGAAATCTGTCGTGAAACAAGGCATAAAATACTTTCGTGTTAATATTACATACTATAGGAAGGGCACACGGGGCGCAAGATGGAGTTGAGAGAAAGATTAAAAAGAATGGAGATCAGTGAAACTACCTAAAACTCAGCGCAGGAGACGGCGACGCCAAATCCGAGGATGTCTCGGCAAACGACAGATATGTGTGGCATGGGAGGTTAAAGCCGAAAAGCCAGGGGAGGCACGCACGCAACTGACCTTGCGCAACGCTACGCGCCTATTCTTACGGACACTTTCGAAGAAAAGAACCCCACCAGAAGAACGGATACGTGGCTGCTGTCGAAGACGAGCCAGGAGACATGAAATCTGAAAAAACAAACTATATAACTCGTTTTTCCTATTTCATGTGTCCTGCCTCGGCTTCGACAGCAGCCCGTATCCGTTCATCTGGTGGGGTTCTTTGCATATATATATATATAGGAAGCGAGTTAGCGGATAAAAAATGCACAATGAAAACGAATGGTTAGGGTATCATTCCATAGCTTCCAGACGTCACATAGTTGTTATAGCTTCCCAACCGTGATTCTCCACCGTCCTTGTAGATCACGCACACTTTTTTCCCAGTTGAGGCGTGCCGACGAGGCACACAGCTGAATGTCCCGGCATGGTGAAACAATTGCTACGCACGATATTTCATTTTTTTATTTATCTTGTTTTACATGCATATAATAAGAAACGTTGTAGACGGCGAACGGCAAGCTGAAACACGGCTTAAGTGAGAGAGCGCTATGTTGCATTAGTTAAGCCCCGTTGTTGCGAGCGTCGTGTCGTGCGAGGCGCAATAGCCAACATTTCAATTGTGTTTCGCAAAGCTTCGATGCCACGTTTCAATTGATTGATTGATTGATTGATTGATTGATGTTGCTTCATCAAGACGGTAAAATTTACTTGGGTATCAACCTATCGTGTGTGGAGAGAGAAAGAAGGACATTATAAATATGCATGTTATGTTGCAAGAAAAAATTTGTTCCCAATAAGGTCTGACGCAAACAAACTACCTATATGTGTACATCCTAAGCTAAGGCAGTTGCCGTCATCTACCGAAGCATTCAGACACAAGGCAGCAACAGCTCGCACACTATTCATGCACGTGTAAGTTGTGGGTGTGTGCAGTGCATGCTGAAGTTTTCTTCCGGTTTGCTTTCTTCTTATTTCTTTTTACATGGGTAGCCTATTTCAGAGTTTAAAATAAGCCGCAAAACAGAGGTATACTTTCCTATTAGATCCATTTAGTATTGAAAATTAAATTATTAGAGGTTAGCAAATATATAAACTTTTTTCAAATACGAATCAAATACGTATGAGTAGCAAGTATCGAATATCGAATCGAATACCAAATAGTCAAGCTCTGACGCATATATTTACAGCAGGAGTATATCATTTGTTGTAATTAGGTATTACTCCAGTGCTCACTAAGGCAACAATGAAAGCTAACAGTCATAGACAACGGATCAGTTTTAAACACATGATCACTAATAGTCAATAAAAACTGCACGAATAGCCTTTCAAGGCCTTTTGAGCCTGGTTGCAAAGAAAGTTTCCAAAGACAAATACCTGCTTTGTTTCTAGCTTTCCAAAAACGCAAATTAAATAGTTGCCAAAATAAGGTCAGTAGTTTTGAAGAAAAAAAAAGCTACTGAAGGACTTGTGTGCCATAAAGATGTGTGAAAGATCATTGTCATTAGCGTAAAAGATAAAACTGCTACATGACTAGACTGCAGCAAACACGAAATTCCAGGTTACATTAAAAAATCACAGGTTACCATGCAGGCTTCCATCGGCAAACGAAAACAAAGCTAGTATTGCGCATTTTGTTTCTGCATTGCTTCGAGAAAATTTTCGTTCTATCACTTATAATAATTTGCAATACTCTGTTTATCAGACAGAAAACAGTAACAAAACTGTTACGTTGCGAAATATTTGCTTACTTTCAAATACTCCAAAATACCGAATAGTTTCTAATTCTAATAGTGTGTAATATTCATTTCGTATTCGAAACTGCTGATATTCGCCCAGCCCTAAAAATTATATTATTTTCCGTCACGTGGGTCTTCTCAACGACACACGGAATAGTGACGCACAACCGAAATTTCGATTTGGAATTTGCGAAATTAGTTTTAGTTATACAAACATGACACGGCCCTTCAAAACAAAACTATATACAAAAATCTAGACTTCAGTCACTTTTTTGCATACCCTGGTGGTGTCTTTTAAAATGAAATCACATTTCGTCGCCATAACAACGAACAAGGAAAGCCAGTTACCTTAATTTAATGACTGCTCTCAGGGAAGAAACAAGACTGTTGTTTGCAACATCGACAATGACATATATAAAATAAGCGAACTTCACTTTTCAAGACGTCGCTTTACTTTCAAAGAAGCGCATTTACTCCGCTTTGTTGCCGTATGCCACGATTTGCTTCTTTTATTTTCTTGCGCACAGGCTTTCTCGTCCTTTGAAGTCCACCCGGCTACGAGTGTAGCGGTAAAGGCCGCACACTCTAACAAAGAAAGCTGCCGGAAGTTATAGCACACAACTCCTACTACTTTCAAAGAACTTTTATTTCCTCTTGGGAATTTTACGAACAATTGAAAACAGAGCGTCGGCCAGCTCAATGTGCGGCAGTTCTTCTAGTCCTTTATTGTAATTCCGTGGTTGTGCTCAAAATTAAATACATTGTACGCTACGCGATTCTGAACAAATAGATATATAAATAAGAGAAAACGACGAAGGTCACATCATGGTAGTATATAATCTGTCTGATGCGGTATCCGCCCCACGAGTTTACGAGTACACGGGTTTTAATCATCGCTTATGGCAATTCCCGTGCCATCCACTCCTGGCTATGCAGCAAGACTTTTCAGGTCGGCTCTGGTCTCCATTGTGATCTTTGTGGTAATGTACGAAGGTTCTTCCTGGCACAATATACTTCATAAATTTTAATCTTCTGAGTGCAATATGCAAGAACGCAATCATTTTGATTTCCGTTACGGCCGTATATTAAAACGTTCCTCGATCAGTGTACCTCGATTCAAGGAAGGCGTCGGTGGTGCCGTCTATTTACATAAGTAATCACTCCACTTCAATGACACACCACAGATATACGTGTGAGGGACAAATTGTTAATTATATGCTCTCGAGATCCACTGAGATATACTTTCGGGAATATGCGTTTTTCAATTAATTGACCGAGTCACTGGTTTGACTGTCCCTGTAGAGAAATTAGGGCAGCAATTTTGAAGCCTCTATACACAGATAATAGGTAACTGCACAAACTTCAGGCTGAAAACAAGCGGACATAGTCTGAACTGTGAATGAATTAAAGTCCTAATGAATAATAACAAGTTTAACATCATTAGGATAAAATAATAGAGAGTGCACGAACTTCAACGGTTTCGTCAACATATTGATTTGTTTACGTATGGTGAAAAGCGCGGTTATGACATAAAGGAATCCAGAAATGCCTCTGCTAGACGGAGTAAAAGCAGCCGCTGTGTACTATGACGTAGTCCTTCATGCTGAACAAGGGGATGTTTTTCCCAACCGGCGTGGTAAAATAAGAATGTGGAATGTTCATAGCGGATTATGTTTGTGATGTTTACAATCTTCTTCCAGCTAAGAGGTGAACGGTATTCTTTTTTTTCCAAAGAGCACTGCCATATAAAAATTCTTCTTTTTATTCGTCTTTCTATAAGTCCGAAGAACATAGAACCGTAAACGTACAAGGAAAATAAGAAAGCGACAGCCGGGCTATCAACAATGTTTCGTGGAAGAGCGAGGTCAGTTTCGCCTTCGTCTTTTCTATTGCACGCAGTAGTTATCACCTAACAAGCTGTTTGTTATGTCGGCCTCGGGTCTCACAATTCGCAGAACGACGCGCCTACGTCAACGTTTCAAAGAGCGTCCTTAGATGAAACTCGGCTGGGTCACACCAAAGGTGCACGAACAAACTCGATCAACAGGACTTGCTTGTGCTACAAGCTGCCGGCTCCCTCTTTCAAAAACGCGCCCACTTTCGTGATTCCAAGGTAAAACAACGCGGTGATGAGTAGACAGCGAAGCAAAATAAGACATATGTGAAGCACGGGACAACAGCGACACATGATATAGGAGGCAGAAACAACGATCAGAGAAGCGGAAGGATCAGAAATTTGAGCTCGGAGCATTGTTGAGACACAGCCAGACAAGGCACTCGTTGAACTTTTTTCGCTGCCTCTTGTTTTGCTGCCTCAAGATACCGGTGTTACGACGATACACAGAGAAAGCAAACAAGCAATGAAGATGGAGTTGCCCGAAGAAAGCGGCGTTTGGGTGATTGTGCCGGATTCTGAAAACATACAGCGTCTATTCGTGTCAATGAAGCTTGTATTCGTCTCCCGAGCAGCAAATTCTTGCCAAGTAAGCGATGAAGGCGGGCCAGCGGTGTGCAAAACGCGGATAACTCCGGCTCTGTAGCTCGCAGTCTAGCTAGTACACTTTGTTCTCTTCAGAAAGCTTCATCACTCTTTAATCTAGCTTTTACAGCGAAAGCTGTATATGGCTAGGCGAAACGAAAAATGTCACAGTTTCGCCCTAAGGGCGAAGCAATGAATGCGATAGCAACACAGCAATGTCATACGAAGTAAGGTGAGCGGCTTTGGTAGCAATATGAATTGTAGTAAACATGAGCTGATTAAGTAAGGAGGTGTGCTGCGGCGTAAGTAGACCGACATGACGAGAGACTCGATGACCACGAGAAGGCGCGTGTGAAACGGTGGTGTTGATGAGAAGCGCTTCCCGTGGGCAGCGCGTGCGAAGGGACACATCTGTAGCGCTGCACTGCCGATCCGGGCAGCATTGCATGTGTAGCGTGCGTTGGAAAATGTGGCCCGACTATTACTAACTGAATGAACAAGTGTGGTGTGAGCACGCACAAACAAACATGAATAGCTCACACTGAATGACTGCAGACAACGACCGTCAAAACTCTGGCAGCAAGCGGATACGCCGCAGCGGCGAACGTACAGTCAACCACAAAAGTTTGCGGACCACGCGAGCGCGTGCCAGACTGCCTATCCGCGCCACCTAGCGGTACGCCACCTAGCGGCGACAGGGGCGCTCTCCCGGATATGAGCCCTCTTGGTACTCGCCTGCCTGTTAATTTTTTATTCCCGTGCATGACATTGTTAGTTCGTTGTGTTGACGCAGAGCGCTGTCTGCGATAAGACCGCCACATATCTGGCTTGATAGCAGTATCGGAGCAATCACTGCAACCTTTGTCGACTGGTGTGCCAGTGGGTAGATAAGTTTCACGAAGCGCTGCGACGATTTTTTACGCGACGTTTACTGGCGCACTTTGGTTGGCAGCATCTTGGTCCAATGAGTGTTGCTGCTTCTGCGTCTTGAGAGAAAGGGTAGGGAGGTGTTTCACTGTCATCAAAAATAAAGAAAAAGCGGATGCATAGAAAATTTTCTTTCACACATAGGCGCATCTTCGCATCAGTCGCTGAAAACGTAGTAGACTTGCTTCAGGCCACGTGGTGATTGCCTATTTGGAAAGATGCCGCTGCGTGTTCCACTTGACGAAAGAAGGCACATTGTGCGTTTATTTATAGAGGGAATACCTCAGCGCGAAATCTGCCGCCGAACCAACAGGAGCCGGACTGCCGTGAATAGGATTATTCAAGCTTTCCGCGACGATGACAGATTCACAGATATGGAGCGCAGTGGGCGTCCAAGGGCCACGACTGAGGAAGAGGACCGCCTGATTACGGCCGCCATCGTGGCTGATCCTTTTCAAAGTGCAGAGGATATCCGAGAAGCGCTCTCGCTCACGGTATCGTCTGAGACTGTAAGAAGAAGGCTGAGTGAGCTTGGCCTGCAGTCTTTCGTAGCAGCACAGAAGCCCTGCCTCTCAGACAGCCAGCTACAAGAACGACTCATGTTCGCTACAGCAATGAAAGATTGGACAACAGAGAAATGGGGCGATGTCATCTTTAGCGACGAGTCAACTTTTTCCACGCGCTGGGACCAACGGAAGCGGGTTTGGCGTCCACTAAACTGCAGGTGTGTTTACAGTGTATTGGCAGTTAATTCACGAAGCTAATTCTGCATCACAACATGTTTCACGTAAAATGAGCTTTTGGACATTACGAGATTTTTCTGTAGTGGTATTATGTTGAAAACATTAACGATTGTTTCATAGTACTACTTACTCTGAAGCTAATTAAAAGCTGCCAGTGGGTCTTTCAGTACTATCTAATGATGTTTGCACGTTTTCTATTGCAACTCTATAACAGCATTATAAAGTTCATACGCAAGAGGAATCACAACATTTTTAGACGCGCCGCTGGAACCCAATTGTATGCTATTTCTTGCAGATATCTGCCTAATTACACACAGAGTGTTCTATCCAGTGGACGGTGTTCCGTGAGCGTGTGGGGAGCAATCAGCAAAGATGGCCTTGGTCCCCTTGTGCGTCTGGAAGGGCCCTTCACTGCGTCACGGTACTGCGACGTCATCACTAGACACCTCGTTCCGTATGCGCTGGACGGTCCCTTCAGCGACGGCTGCTATTTTTTTCAACACGACCGCAGCCCGATCCATAAAGCACGTATCGTCCAGTCATTGCTAGAAGAACATGCTGTTTGCCAGCTTGAGTGGCCTCCATGTGGCGCCGACTTGAATCCCATAGAAAATGTCTGGGGCATGTTGAAGAAACGGCTGTCCACACGAGCCAACCGCGGCCGCACGGCCGATACGCTGTGGCAAGCGATCGCACAAGAATGGGAAAGCCTGCGCGGTCGACCGGAGATTACTGAATCTTTGTACGAGTCGATGCCCACACGCATCAATAAGGTGCTAGAAAACGGCGGACATTTCACTTCCTACTAGATCATTGAGAGACCTATGTTTCATGACACTTCTGTAAATGTCTTGTGAATAAATTCATCCCCTTCAGACACGAATTATGATGCACTGTCTGCAAATGCGTCAAATGCGCATGGCATCATTTCAAGACGCTCACTATTACATTCCAAGAAAGAAGACGAAGCAATGTGCTGTTTTGTGCGAGTTTCAGTAAAAAAATTAATTAGCGTATAACTCATTATCTAATTATTCTGAAATCCGTCAGCTTCAATGCTTGCATAAAAAGAATCAACTATTAGGCCCGAAACGCATGCACACTTGCTTTTTCGGTTGTATTCGTGTCGACCGGAGAAAAAAAATACTCTTGACGTTGGTCTTGGAACGCGGCACGTCGAACGATTGTCTAACATGGTAGTGTCTCCAGCAAAGTGATCATCTGCAGCAATACGCAGGACAATGAAGTTAACTGACCGCTAGTTGTCCCATCAGGAAGCGGACACGAATGTGCACACTGAGTTTTAGGTCATTTGAAGAAACACGTGGCGTGGGACGCGCCTCCGAAGTTCGAGTCCCCAAACGAGGACGCCGTGTCGCAAAGGGTTATAAAAAGAGTCATCGCACCCGATTATTTCTTATTTTTCTAAATGTAACCACTATAGCAGCGCGGTGGTTCGGGCTTTGCGCAGCAAAACCTGGGCGCAGGCGATCAAATCCCGGCCGCTACTGTCACTTAGCGATGGGGGAGGAACGGAAAAATTCTGCCTACTGACTAAGCATCTGTGTCCCATGGCTGCCTCACCGCTCACTCACGCACTCACGAAAAAAAAACAGCGTGGCTACGCGAAAATAGAACTGATAACAGCCGAAGAATACGCTGTCTGATTACTTGTACTGATATTCTGCTCTCAAAATATAAGCAAGTAGCCCTGGCTAACAAAGAGCGCGTCACGTTGAAAGAGATAGGTAGAAAATATTTGCGCACAGTGCGAAAATAGACAGGCCATAGATTTAAGGAGGGATGCGTCTTCAACGTAGCGCTGCTGTCGATCGCTGGTGACGTAGCGGAAGTGTCGCGAAGAGGCTCTTGGCCACGCGCTCGCGTGGTCCGCAAACTTTTGTGGTTGACTGTACGTGCGGTCTATCGCTTCAACGGAAACTAACTGAGCGCCGCATAAAGGTCAGAGCCGTGTGGAGATAAGAGACGGTGCGAGCGAGCGACGATCGCGGTTGTTGGCAGCGTAGAAGTGTGCCCCCCCCCCCCCCCCGCTCCCTCCGGCGCTGGCTTACCGCTTCCTTGCTTGCGCGTGGGAGAGATAAGAGACTGTGCGGACGAGCGACGAGCGCGGTTGTTGGCAGAGAAGCGCCCCCCCCCCCCCCCCCCTGCTCCCTCCGGCGCTGGCTTTCCGCTTCCTTGCTTGCGCGTGGGAGATTGAGTGCGTTCGCTCTCCGTGATAGCGCGCGTCCCCGCACGCTTCCGCTGGGGCATACGGCGCGCGGCGAAGATTTTATCTATACGGAACCTCACGGCGACGCCGACGGCGACGGCGACGGCGACGCCGACGGCAGAAATCCGGTTGAAGTGTCCATATAATTGCTATCGCAATAAAACCGTTCGCCACATGTTTAAAAAAAGCTCTCCTTTGGCTGCGCCGTCTGTTATATCGTTCTCTACGTCACACCCAAGCGCGCACGCCAATGGCAGCGCCGTTAGTGACGTCGTTCTCTGCGTCGTACCCAAGCACGTGCGCCAAGTGCCGCTCGAGAAACTCCCGCTGAAGGCGGCTGTTGGCCCCGGCGAACGCATTCCCACCATTGCCACGTTGACGCTGCTCGGCTCGCAACGCCGCCTCCTCGGTTCGCCATTGCCACATGCGTTCGATATCTCGAGCTAGCTCGGCGTCGTGGTTAGCAGCATCCCCCCGTCATTGGCACTTGCGTTCCACTAGAAACACAAACATGTAATCAATAATTGAGAAACGGTTCAATACAGCGTCCGGATTAACCCACTGCTAAACACCGGGGCCGCGTGTTTCAGCTTCGCTAGTTAAGCATTTGTACGGAGTGCTTGGGCGTTTTTTTTTTTCGGTGCATAAACCCATGCCGCGCGACCTTCCTGGTGGCAGTGGTCATTGCTGCTGCTTCCGCAGCCGCCACCGATGTCGCACCTGCTTTGTAGCTTTTCAGGCGGAGAGTGGCAAAAACATTGAGTGGGCAGCATGCAAGGCATGGGGACTGGGGATTGAGGACATGGTGCCCAAGTTCTCCTCCGTAGGAGTGTGCAATCGAATACACGTGGGAGTGTGTTATCAACCTCGATATTTGTGCCCTGGCGTATGCTCTCAGAGCCAGAAATTGCTTTGAATCGGTTGGCAAAAGTGAAGGCACAGCTAAAAAAACGATGAGTCAAAGACACACATATTCAGGTGACACGTTGAGCAAATACGGGAATCACTTTCGTCTCTGACAAGGTTCACAAAATAACGACTTTTGTCAGTATAATAGGTCATTGTAGTGCAAGTGAGCCACGCGTCGCACTAAGGCACTCGCACATGTGACGTTAGCATGGTAATCAATCACTGCCAGTAACTCATCTGTTTGAACACCATTGTCCAAAACACAAGGCCGTCTACAACTCGTTCACTATTGTTCACAGACGCGTAAAAACACAGGAGGACGACGTGACGATTATTTAACACTATTCATGGATAATTCGAGAACACAAAACTTTGCACGTTCTCACGAGCAGTTTATTTTCTCTCCAGTTTGTTAAAACAAATATTTTCCTCTCTGTATTGCAGAACCAGGAGTATTAGAAGTAGTGCTCACTATCGCCCACTTCATTGAAATATGTGCAGAGAAGAAAATCAGCACACCCAGTTTTAAAAGACCACGCTGAGGGTGAAAGCCAATACTCTCCGGATTCAGTCCCAATTCTCAGACGAAGACAATACTATGTCACCATTGGAAAGTCACGAAGGACATTCATATTGTTTTGAAGAACAGCAATAAGTGAAAACATAGACACTGGACAAGAAATTAGGGGAGAATTTTCTCCAAGCGCCGACGCAAAAATACCAATCTAAGACCAAAGTCACAGCTCTTATCCAACATTCGTTTTATCCGCCAGGATAAGACCGCTTGTCGCACACGGTTCACTGAGTGACAGACTTTCTTGAAACAACCCTAGTCCAAGCTGTGTCGTTGTGATGTACTGATGTGCATTGCTTTTCGGTTGTTCATAGGTCTGGCATAGAGACCATAGCCCATAAAAGCGACAATTTAGGGAGCTGATCACTGTCTAAAGCTGTCATTCCTCTTTCTTAAGGTTACAATGCAACTAGCAGGGCTTTACGTCATGAACTTCTTCTGCGGAAATATGAAGTTACTGTTACTTCGTATAAAAGCTTTAAGATCAGCCATCGGCGCTTGAAGATTACAAGAGGGCTTTACATTTCGCCCAGGCCATATAGAAAGAGAGGGAATAGAGGGAGAGGACAAGATGAGAGTAGTAACGACATCAAGAACAGTCTTAGCATGTCCAACATTATTCGAACCACTCATCTTCTAAAGGGTCACTGATGATTCAATGCAGATTCCTGAGCACTGACAGCAATTTCGGCAATATGCTACCCTGTCTAAGTACCCTAATGACCTCACATTAACTACTTCTGGGCTAATGAACACGTACTTGTGCTACAGTCGTCGTTAACAATGGCTCTCTTTGCGAAAACCTCCAGTACGTGCGTTCGAGAACTAGAGTATTTTCTTTATTCTTTAAGGACTTTCGCTTTTTTGAGACAGCCGATCACCTTTCGCAAGCTCACAGACATCATTTGTAAGACGTTCGCCAAACGCTAGTCCATACCTTATGAGAAGCAGACATGGATCGCAGTTTCCTATGCATGCCTTGAAAGCCGTAGTTCACGAAATCGATCTTGTCATTAAAAAAAGCTCACCCGAAAACGATAGTCGCTACTTGTTCTTTCTCTCTCTCTCTCTCTCTGTCCACCATCTGCGCATTCAACAACTTGACCCGGTTATAACGATATGCATCGATCTTCTTCCAGCGTATAATGACAACTGGTGCACATGTGCATGGCGAAGAGTTGTTTGTATGAAAAATGCTCCTGCCACTTTTCCGAGACAAACTCAAAAGAAGGCACTATGTACTGAGCGCTGAAAAAAACAAACTACCCTTTTCTAGACTAACAACGAAAGAGTACTTGTTAAGAGATAATAAGCTCGAAAGCTTTAACCTATCGCCCGTACGTATGGTTCAGCCCATGACTCAGACCCTGTATCTCCACGTGCTGGTGCACGGTTTCTGTGTCGATAAGATAGCAAGCTTCCTTTCTGACGTGACTGCGAGCGCTCCCCATTTTTGGGAAAATAGTTATGTCAAACTGGACTGCTGTGGTGAAATACAATACAAGCATGTCATTATCCCACCCTTGGTGCGTGCAAGGTAGCGGCGCGATAGAACCATTGGTGGTATATAGGGGGATGACAATTTAGCAATTGTACTTTTGTGCCAGTCGCAATCCGCTTGCTTAAGAAGCGGCCAGGCACTGCTTTAAAATCTACAAATGTGAGGACGCATAGAGTGACTGACAATAAAGTTTGAACAAAGCGAGCATATTTTGACAAGGATTTTGGGATTATATTTTTCTATCTCGGAAAAATTTTGGTGCACACTCTAAAGAATATATGCAGAAAGACAGTGTTTGAAATGTCCTAACAATCTTGTTGACGCGAAAATAAAGCCAGGGATGGTTTCGCATAACGTTATTTTTATTTGGGAGCTAAGCATATCCGAGCTTGCGGAGTTCCACGAATGGTGTAGCACCACAACGACGTCCAGCGACGTCAAGAAGAGAACTCTCATCTCCACACTATTTCTTTGATGTCACACGCACTCAAAGAAGTTCACGAGGAAAACGAAGCATCGCTTGACCACGGGTGTTCATCTTAGCGCAAGCTCTCCGCCGTGTCATTGAGCGTAAGTGGAGCGGCTGGACAAATAGAAACGATGTTAACAGCTGCGCACGCTCGCATGTACAGTAGAAGATGAATATTGTAATGCTGTGAGATGTTAGAGGAGAGAGGAAGGTGTGTTGGTTGATGCAGATGGACCTAATCTTAAGCATACTGCAGTCAAATGCTCTGCCCGGCCACCACTAATCTGGTGCGCCAGAGGGGGAAGTACGTTACAACGCATATAAGCCTGAGTAAAGAGAATAATGCCGAGAAGAAAACTACGGATGAAAAAAAAACAAGGAAAAACGAGGCCGCCATGCTATTATATCGTTGGAAGGCGAACAACCCACGCATCAAAGGGGCCTTTCAACGATATGGGAGGGCTGATTACAAAGATTGGAACATTGTTTTTTTTTTTTAGTTTTGTTGAACTCTCGGTTCGTATGCCCTCGTGTGGGTGACGTTTGCTTGGTTCAAACATTTTGTTGATAGGGTTTAACGTCCTAAAACCTATGAGAGACACCATAGCGGAGAACCTTGGCATAATTTTGACTGCCTACGGATTATGAACGTGCACCTAAATATGAATACATGAGCGTTTTCGAATGTAGCCGTCATTGAAATGTGGCCACCGTAGCGGGAAATGAAAATCGCCACCTCGACCGTGCTCAACAGTAAAACGTCATGTCCATCAGGTCACCGGGGCAAGTGACATTGGGACGCAAGGGCAACTGAAACTGTTTACTGTCCATTCCGCTAGCTGGTGACAAGCACAGCACCGATAAGCTGTTGTTTATGGTATTTCAAGACAAAGGCATCAGCCGAGCGATCGGTACCGTCGCACCTCCTTCCACGCTCTTCTTTTACACCTGATAATCTGAACAAATTTTATTGCGACAGCAATTATATGAGCACTCCAAGCGCATTTCTGCCATCATCGTCGCTGTCATTGTCACCGTCACCGTAGTCGTCCCCGTGAGGTTCCGTATAAAGTCCGAGGGTGATAAAATCGGCGCCGCGCGCCGAATTCTGCATGCGCGAGTGAAAGCGTGCGAGGGTGAGCCGGCAATCGCGACTCTTACTCACGCACGCAAGAGAGCGAAGCGGGAAGGAAGCGCGCCGATTTCCAGGTGCGCGCACTGCTCCCGAGGGAGGGTAGGGAGGGGGGAGGAGGGGAGCGCCCGCTGGACTGCAAGGCTCCGGGGGGATGGTAGGGTGGAGGGGGAGCGTTCCACGCCACGCGTGACCGCCCGGCCGCTGTATCTTGAAAGCCATTGGCAGCAGGGACTAAGTTCGCCTTTCGCTGTGTTTTGGCGGCTTAGTTCGCGTTGATGCGAGAGGCAGCCGAAGGTCAATTCGCTCGCTGCTGCCGCCGCGCTTACTTACTCCAGCGTTTTGACAGCGAGTTTCCGCGATCATCGAGTGAGATGCGTTCATGTTTGCTTGAACGCGCATGACACCATGCTTGTTAATTTTGTTAGTATGCCTATGTTAGTTAGTACGGCTATTTGGCATGGCCGATAAAACTACTATCCTTATTTCGTATAGCTGTCCACTGGTTTGCTATCGCAATCGATGCTATGCCTTTCGGGCGAAACTGCGACTTTTTTTCTTTCTACTATTACACTACCGGTTGAGCGTTTCACGGACGGGAAGTCGTTTTCGCGCCCTGTGACTGACTGTAGCAAGCCATTAGGACATATCGTAAAACTCTTTCGTGGCGGTATTGCTCCTTTATGGCTACAGATTGGTATAAGGAGTCCGTAGCACTCTACCGAGTGTAGGCACATAAGCAAAGCTGTGATTGTTTTATAGAGACTCATATGTACGCCTGCATCCCTTGGGCTCATCAGGTGCTCAGTGCATGGAATCTTGCAGTGAACCCAGTTCTGCTGAAGTACAGTTCATTTATACAATGAAAACACGCTATCTCACATGAATGTGAAGAACAAAGAAAAGAGGCAGACACTAAATTCACGCAGCCTTTTCTCTTTGGCAAAGTTACACATGTGAAGACAGCAAAGCTCTAATAAAATCCAATTTATGCTCTATCTCAGCTAAAAAAAGAGCGCCCTGGTAAAGAAAGCCCGAGAGAACACTATTTTATTGTTCTGTCTCGAACACCGCGCTGGTCTCAACTAAAGAACGCACAGGCATAACGGACAAAAGTCGAACTCGACCTCATTAGCTCCCCTATCTCTCGTTCGCGTTCACTTCACTCACTTAGAGTCATCGAGACTTCTCTGGAAAGCGCTGAGTCAAGTGCAAGAGAAAGAGAAAAAATCTATGCGGCACTAACTTTGGACGGTAAACTTGAGCCATATGTTTACGCCATGTCAATAAGCCGATAAGGCGTCTAATGTATTTGCAGTTATCTTCTGTTTGTACCCACCGCCCGCTCTCCTTTTAATGATCAAGTCATAAGTGATGTATAATGATCCGAAAAAAACTAGAAAAGCGGGAAAAAATAAGATTATACAGCAGATTGGCTTAGTAGTCATAAGACCTACCAATAGGATGGCGATATAAAAGAACAGTAAACAGAAACGGGGGTTTTATAATGTATCTTGATTACATGGGAATACAACCACGTCAGCCGCGGAGGCATGTGCATCTTAAGTGTAACTTGTGGCATGACTAACCTCGAGCACAGTTACGTTGTACTGTGTCATCGGTGCAATCTCCGATATCTGCCAGATTCGCAAACGCTTCCCAACTCAACGCTTCTATTCGATTGCATCGAATTGAAAGCAGTGACGCCGCAAATTGCAGCTGTCGGTTTCAAGCTTCATTGAAGCTCCAGCTCAAGCTTACAGCTAATGAAGCCGCGGAAAGTGTAGGTAAAATTATTTGTAGTTTTCATTGAAGTTTAGAAATGATAAGCTCAAAGGACATAAAAGCGGGTGAAAAAAATGGCTTGCCGCCGGTGAGAGTCGTACCTGCAACCTCCCCATTACGCGTGTGTTGCGCTAGATCTATCAATTGTCCTACGATGAGGGCTGTTCTCACGTCCACATTTTTGGGTACTTACGTATGTGTACAAGATCTAACCTGGCGAGTGTCAGCCAGCGTCACTCATGGCCTTGGCTTTATTATGTGGTGGCTTTATGTGGCTGCGACTAACAAAAAAAAAAGGCCCTTCGGTTCCCCCTTCTTCTCGTTCATTGAAGCTCCTCAGTTATTTCTTTAATGAATTGCTTGAGGCATGGTTTTGGACTATGATATCTGTGTTGCCGTGGAACTTGAGGCATAAAATTTCCTGACAATATCCAGAGGAAAAAGAGTTGCGGAGCTGTTGTATTTGTGGGAATTCCGGGACACGGGGCTTCCGACGGATATCTTGAAGGCGAGTCAGGTGAACAATGGTCCATCCGTATCAATAGTCCAGTTGTTACTAAATAAAGCAGGTCTAAAGGTGTTTATTTGGCAAAACTTGGAGCAGCGCAACGTCGACGGTCAGGGCAGTCACAGCTTACAAGCACGAGAGCCGCTGCCGAGCAAGAGCGCTCGACCCTCTAGCGTTTAGATCCAGTAGTGCTGTACCCACTAGTGTCTCTCTTCTTCGCTACAATCACCCCCGAGAGCGATAAGGGAGCCGTCCAGCGACCTAACAGCTCGTCACGATGAGCGGGTCGTAGTATATGGCTTTAGACGGTCGACATGGACAATGTCTCGCCCACGTCGGCGCATGTCTGAAGATGGCTCAACTGGTTCTTTTACATAGTTCACATGAGATGCGCGTTCGATGACACGATCAGGGCCTTCCTACTTCGGAACTAGTTTTGATGAGAGGCCAGGGGCAGTGAAAGGGACTGAGAGCCCCACAAGCACTCCGGGGTCGAAGGTGACCGTGGAAGTGGCGTCACCGCGAGTGCTCCTCTGGCGCTCTTGATCATCGGAAATAAAGGCCCGTGCGAGGTCACGGCACTCTTCTGCATGTCTGAGCACGGCAAAAATAGGCACGCACTCGGATGCATCCGGCCGGTACGGTAGAATTGTGTCAATGGTGTGCGAAGGGTGCCGACCATACAGCAAAAAATTGGCGAAAATCTAGTGGTGCTCCGCGTAGCGGTGTTATAGGCGCAGGTTACGAAGGGTAGAATGGCGTCCCAGTTCGTGTGGTCGGAGGTGACGTACATTAAAAGCATGTCGCGGAGCGTATGGTTGAAGCGTTCTGTAAGGTCATTCGTTTAAGGGTGGTACGCTGTAGTTGTGCGATGAACAAGGTGGCACTCATTGAGAATGGCTTGAACTGACAGGAAGACGCGTCCACTGAGCAGTTATTGAGATGGACCATCCCGCAGAATGAATCGGCGAAGCAGGAATGTGGCAACGTCGCGCGCTGTAGCTGCCGGGAGGGCAGCAATTTTGGCGTATCGTGCAAGGTGATCGACTGCAACAATTACCCAGAGGTTACCAGCTGATTTCAGAAGAAGCTGTCCATACAATCAATTCCAACACGGCCGAATGACCGGTTAGGGCAGGGCAGAGGCTGCAGACCAGCTGGGGAGAGCTGGGGTGGAGATTTCCGGCGCTGGCAGTCGGGGCATGAGCGAACGAATTTTTGAACGTAGTTGTACATTCCTCGCCAGTATTACCGTTGTCGGAGGCACTGGTAAGTTTTGAAAAGTCCAGAGTGTGCGCACTGTGGATCAGAGTGGAACGATGCGCAGACTTCAAAACACAGGCTTCGAGGTACTACTACTAATAACCACTGGAGGCCGTAAGAGGTGTAATTGCGTCGGTGAAGCAGGTCGTCACGAATGCCAAATGGCGAGCTCGACGGCACAACGCACGAGCGTGTGGCTGCGATGACGGATCAGCAAGGAAGTCTATAATGGAGGCAATCCAGGGGTCCTTGCGCTGCTCGGAAGCGATAGTCCCAATGTCGATGGAAGAAACGTCAAGCTTGGATAGTGAGCAGCAGGCATTGTCATCAGGCAATCCCGGGAGAACGTGAGAGGGCGTCAGCATCAGCATGCTGGCGTCTTTTGCGGTACAGTACGCGAATATCGTAATCCTGCAAGTGACGAGCCCAGTGGGCCAGACGGCCTGAGGTATCCTTCAATGACGACAGCCAGCATAGTGCATGGGGTCCGTGACGACATCAAGCTGGCGACAATACAAATAGGGCCGGAACATAGAAAGCGCCCAGATGATTGCCAGGCATTCTTTTTCCGTGACAATGGAATTGGTCTCGGCTTTAGTAAGCGTACGGCTTGCATATGCCACAACATATTCAGGAAATCCTTGTTTGCACTGCGCTAGGACAATGCTGAGGCCAACAGCGCTGGCAATCGTGTGTACCTCAATAGGTGCCGTTGGGTCGTAGTGGCGCAAAATGGGAGGGGACGTCAGCAAATGACGGAGCTTTGCGAACGCCTCGTCGCATGCTCGGGCGACCACGAATTGAGGGGTCCGTTGCTTCCAAGGAGATTCGTCAGGACGGCGGCGAAATTGCGAATGAAGCGGCTGAAGTAGGAACACAAGCCTACGAAACTGCGCAGTTTCTTGATGAATGTAGGTTTAAGAAATTTGGCAACGGCACGAAGTTTGGCTGGATCGGGGAGGATTCCATCCTTCGAGACGACGTCACCCAGTATCGTGAGGTGCCGCGCTGCAAATCGGCACTTCTTTAGGTTCAGTTGTAGGCGAGTGTTTGTTAGGCATGTCAAAACACGCCGTAGGCGTGAAAGTGCGTTGTGAAGTCAGGAGCAAAACAGGCACAGTGCGATAATTTCGGCCACAGAGCGAGGATATTTGGCCAGCAACATGTTAAAGGCGTCGTCTTCTATGGCCTTCAGGATGTTTCGGATTCGATCAGGCGCCGCCATGTTCGAATTGTCTTCTCTGCTTCATGATTGTTATACCATAGGCTGGCCACACCAGCGAGGTATAACAGAACATGGCTCAGTTTGGCCGCTTCGTCTCACTTGTTATGGGCGCTTACCTTGTAGTATGCCGTGAGCAATTCGTCCACGCGAGTGTCGTCTGCTCCAGTGTAGATAGGAAGGTCGCGATGACAAGGCAACCCGGGACACGCAGTGGGTGAGGGAGGAGGCGTTTGATGGGAGGCGGCTTGGAGCATGGCAGATGGTAGGGTACGGGACCGGAGTTCCAGGACGATTGTCTGAGGTACTGGGATCATTACCCAGTACATCCACAAAATTCTAAAGGTGTTTATTTGGCCGAACTCGAACCAGCGCAACGTCGACAGTCAGGGCAGTCATAGCTTCCAAGCATGAGAGCCGTTGCCGAGCAAGAGCGCTCGACCCACCAGCGTTTAGATCCAGTGAACCAACTAGGGTCTCTCTTCGCTACACAGGTAAAATATTTTTTTCTAAAATATTATGTAACAACGTTGTTAAATCATCAGCAGTCACATTTTGGTACATAGTTACATCAACGAGAACTGTACTGGCGGGTTACTAAAGTTGGAAGATAAATTAGAAGTTATACGCTGCCTATGCGTCAGTTTCAGTTGGTTTCGTCGCGTACTTGTTCTGCTATACGTGTTACCGAAAGAGTAACATTTTTATAAGACTTTATTTTACGAAAGTACTAACTACGCAGCTATGACCATAGTTTAGGCCAAGCCCGACTCGACACAAGCCGAATGAACTAAATCCAGGAATCACCAACGTGGCACAGCTTCTGCTAGAAAATCCGCATAGACTATGGCAAGAGATTTCTCTCTTGATGATATAGGCAGCTGTTTGGCTTGAGAGAAACGTGAAAGTGGGATATCACAAAAGTATAGTGAAGAAATCGTGAATAAACTTTCTTCAAGCACAATAATTGCTTTAGTCGAAAAGCGCCACCATCGTTAACTCAGCGGAGTTGCATAGGGGCAAAAACCGTAGCAGAAACAAGCACGTGGGATACCTGTCAAGCCACGACTTTTGAGCACAAGCCTGCGTTACTCTTGCTGCTACAATTTTCCTCGGTCTTGGTGCTTAGTCAGACTCCGGGGAAAACACCTTATACGACACGAGGTATCCAGTTTGCCCCAGGCGTGGCGCGCATTAACGTATCTTTTCTTCTCCTTTACCTCGACTTGTAAGTAATAACCCGACTAAGTGAAGTACAAGGAGGAGGCATCATATGGATCCGTCCACCCACCAAGGCTTCAGAAAAATGCACACGAGGCCAGACAGAACGTGTTAGACAGCAGCAAGGGGCAAGGTATCCAGATTTGATGCAGACGTAGCGTGCACGAACCCTATTTCTTTTCCTCCTCCTGTAAGTAACAACCCCACTAGTGGAAATATAAGAACGAGGCGGCTTGTATATCCTTCCCCCTCGTCAAGACTTCGGCAAATGCACACACGGCAAGGCAAAAGCTATAAGACAGCAAGGGGCATAAAAAATAGCACCAAAGTACAGCCCCATGACGTTAACCAATATGAGTCAGAAACGCTGACGGAAGCAGCATTCATCTGGGACGAATGAGAGCCGCAGACTCGAACCACGAGATTTCTTGTATATTCCGTTACATAAGCTTCTCAAACTCGTCGACACCTCCCCTAACCTCCCCTAACCATCGACCTTCCAATCCAAGTTTGTCAGCGCTCACCATAGGCCACTACATTTCTAGACTTGCCACGTGCCGTAGATACAGTATACTTGTTTTGAGCAACGATTCAACAAACACAGCACAGAAACAGTAATATAACAGCCAGAAAGAAGCGGCAGGGTGCACGTAATCCATATTACGCGTGTGCCATTTCCTGAGTAGTTTTGCTCTTGTGTTCTTAAACTTGAGTTGGTGATGACCTTGATGAGACCCATATAACCCCTCATCACTCGTTATCCTCCTTATCAACTCATTGAGTGTTTAACTATGTGTGTTGCGCGACATGAAGTACATGAGCCCTCAGAGGTCGGTTGCATTTTGGTCGGAGAAGGGACGTCCCAACGCAAGCGCATCCCGCGACAACTAAAACACATCAGGAATGTAGAGTGTTTGGCAATTACTTTTTCGCAAAATCCGAATGTTCCTAATGTCTACAATGCTCCCAGTCGGCTTTGCATGTGGTCGTAAAGGTGGCTTTTATTCCATCAAATCTTTCAACAAAGCCTTGCCAGAAAATGTTCTCCTTTGACATTTGTTTTGTACCGCCGCTACAACACATTCATGTGGTTCAGATATGTATATTCACCTTCTGCAAGCGTGGGGGGAAATAGAAGACTTGCTTTATTCTTTGTTGTGACGAATTTTATTACAGTGGAGCTGTTATACGCTAGGTTCTGGTACTTTGTGTGCACAGGCAAAAAAATATAGCGGCCAACCCAGAGCTCACAACCAGTAGAGCCCGGTGACGAAAACGGTGAAAAAAGCCTATCGCTGGGTATGCCCCAGCTGCGCTTAATCGCGAGAAGTGTCAAAACTGATTGCGATAACAAAATATCGTTAAAAAAGTAAAACCGGAATCGACACTGTTTAGTATGCATTGCGGTTTGACATGACCTGCTCGATACGCAAACCAGGTAACCTTATCTCAGTTCCGTTCCACCCATGCAATGGGTATACGCCGCGTGCGGTGAGGACTGCGGAAGAACGCCGGCGCCTACGAAGAACACCTTCGCGAACAGAAGTGGGAATGTGCGCGGCGATGGCGGGCGGCACGTAATATGGACGAAGATCGTGCCCTAAACGCCAAGCGTATGCACCTTTAGTTGTATCACCCCTACCCACTCCACTCCCATCGTAATTGTGGGTGATTTCAACATAGGCGGTGATAAAAGCGTATCGCCGGGTATACCCCAGGTACGCTTAATCGCGAGAAGTGTCAAAACGGATTGCGATAACAAATTATCGTTAAAAAAGTAAAACTGGAATAGACACTGTTTAGTATGCATTGTGGTTTGACGTGACCTGCTCGATACACAAACCAGGTAACCTTATCTCAGTTCCGTTCTACCTATGCAATGGGTATGCGTGCTAGACTCCAACGTGCAGTGACAATCACAACTAAATATTTGCGGCGTCAAAGCGTTCAGCTCTCAACAGCAAAATGTTCTGTGATAGCATTCACGTGAAAACGAGTGACCAGGCATCCCATAATTGTTAATGGAACAATGATGCCTGCAGTAACACACCACAACATAAACGTCAGTGGCCGGCTATATGCATGGATAGTTAGCTTTCTCAGTGGCAGCACCGTGTACATGTCGACAAGTGATGGCGACACTGGCCATCAAGGCGTTCCACAAGGGGGAGTTCTCAGTCCGACTCTCTTCAATATTACATTGATTGGCCTTGCATCTGAACTTCCTAACACGGTAAAGATTAGCGCATATGCGGACGACATATGCATATGGGAATCTGGATCTACCCGTCCCCAAATGCGTGCTAGACTCCAACGTGCAGTGACAATTACAGCTAAATATTTGCGTTGTCAAGGCCTTCAGCTCTCAACAGCACAATGTTCCGTGATTGCATTCACGCGAAAACGAATGACCAGGTATCCCATAATAGTTAATGGAACGATACCTGCAGTAACACACCACAGATTCCTTGGCGTAATCATAGACCGGGGATTATCTTGGTCAAGACACGTCGCTGCAATGATGTCAAAGCTGAGGAGTTTCGTTCACGTCCTTCGCGTCGCTGCAGGAACAAGATGGGGCCCTTCGGAGTCATCGTTACTCCAACTGCACCAAGCGCTATTCATAGGATATATACGGTACAGCATGCCGGCGCTCTCAAGCATGGGACTTAGTTGTGTGCGCACACTGGAGAGCATTCAAGCTCAAGCATTGCGCACATGTTTGGGCCTCCCACGATGCTCGTCAACCAACGGAACTATAGCGGAAGCTCGTGCTTGTCCGATTGCTGTATACTGATCTGCGAGCCTCTTCGACTGCACCTCCGTGTGTTGACCCGACACAAACAGCATCCTTTGTCATCGCTCCCTACCACACAGCCAGGTTGCAGCTTTTCAAGGATTCTATCGCGTCATCAGTATATTCTACCTTCAAGATTTTCTCCCGACTGTATTCCGATAATACCCCCGTGGGTCCTACCTAAACCGTTTGTTGCTCTGCAGATTCCCGAAATTACAAAAAAAGATGTCCATTGCATCCATTGGCCTTAAGCAGCTTACTCTGTCTCACCTTTATGCAAAGTACGGTGATACCATACACGTGTATACGGATGCCTCTGTCACACCATATCCTCCACTGCAGCCTTCGTCATTCCACATATGATCGTCGCACGGCAGTTTAAACTAGACCATAGGACAACATCAACTGCCGCAGAACTTGCTGCTATCCGGGAGGCACTTCGATTTCTCTCCAAGGAGCCTCCTCGCGCATGGACGATATTCTGCGATTCCAAACCAGCTCTTCAAACCATTGACTGTGTTCTCAGGCGGGGCCCGTATCATTTAATGGCTATAGAAATCGCAGAGCTTCTCGACCATGCAAATAGAAATGGCCATATTATCACCTTTCAATGGATACCTTCACACTGTGGTGTGATAGGAAACGAACAGGCAGACGCTGAAGCGAAAGCTGCTTTCAATAATGCGACTCAAGTACGCATTCCATTCTCACGGACAGACACAAATGCCCTACTTCGTTGCGTAATACGCGATTGTACGTTGGAGCACTGGACCCAACCAGATCGTCAACACAAGCGAGTGCATAATTGGGGCCCAGAAATGAAATACCGCATTCCTCACAAGCTCAAAAGAAACCAATCAAGCATGGTGCACCGGATACGCCTTGGTGTCGCATTCACGAATCGTTATAGACATATGATTGGTTGCAGTGTCATTAGCCCCAATTGTGAATACTGCCAGGTACTAGAAACATTTGATCACATATTTTGCGTTTGTCCGGCGTACGCGCAAGAACGACAGAAACTGGTCTCTTCAATTGCAGATAGCGATAAGAGGCCCCTATCAGACGAGTTTCTTTTAGGTCCTTGGCCCAATGCAAACAGCGCAGCCCTGATAACCAGGGCCGCTTTAGTCTTTCTACAAGCCACTGGGCTGGACGCACGGCTTTAGAGATGCCACAACGTTGTAAAATTGTATACACACACCTCCTCCTCTTATCATCATCATCACCATTCATTAACCCTTTTCCTCCCCGTCCCTTTTCCCCAGTGTAGAGTAGCAGGCCAGAGCAAGTTACAGCTCAGGCCGACCTCTCTGCCTTTCTGTAAATAATTTTTTCTCTCTCTCTTCAACATAGACGGGTCTAGGCCAGTCGTAAACGTGATTCGTGGCGTTTCTCTTGGAATGGTTCGGCATTCAATGTCACAAAAATATCTGTGTACCCACGATGCGTCGTCGGTCGTGTATAGACCTCACATACAGCTCCGCTGGTCATCCACCTTCACAGAGTGGAATGGCTCTGAATTTTGGCCGGGATATCTTACAAAAAAAACTATCAAAAAAGAGATTCCTCTCCCATCACACGGTATTCGGTTCCTTAAACACCCACTTTTGTTCTTTATTGCATGGAATTATGAGTATTATCATGCTAAAATTAGCTACATTGCATTTAGACACACATGAAAAACAAATGCACACATGCTACGCAGTCCAATGAAAGCTCAGAAATCGGGCAAACAAGCACAAGCGTCCAGATACGAAATCCATTTAGGAAGGGGATCAAAGGCTCCAACCACACTACGCATTTGAGCAGCCTCTTCTCGAAAGACAGACCTTGTCGAGGGAAGTGGCTTGGCATATGTCTGTCGATCATGCGGCTTTTCTATAATGAATAGAGTCCTAATAACATAAACCAATCATATGGTATATTACTGACTGTCTTTTTGAAAGGAAGGAACCAGATACCGTAAGATGTGAGGGGAATGTTTTTAATAGTTTTTCGACAGGCCGAGCAACCTCACTCGACGAGGTAAAATAAAATTATAATCCTAAAATAGTTATTTTGCTCCTTTTCTGTGCGTTTCATTTTGCAAAGAGTCAACGCAAATAATTTAAATAACATATTATTTGAAAGAAGAAAACCCGCCAATTAATTGAAATCAAGTTTTCGGTCAACGCGCAGTACCGTTACTTAGGTTTACGATTTGTTCTCACTAATGTTTGTTGAATTCTTTATTGTCCGGCCCTCGACTCCACTACTGGTCGCCAAGCTGGCCATCTGGCCAAAAAGTTTGGTGACCCTTGCTTTAGATTGACGCCTCTTTCAAGGTTGTGATTCTGTAGGCTACAGAATGGCTAGAAAAATAAAGTGAATTTCATTTCACTTCATCACTTCAAATGTTCAAGGCTCGCCGGTTTTTCAATTAGGCAAGACTTACCACTGAAGACTTACCAATAAAGGGCAAATAAAGAAAGGATGGGAAAACTAAAGCGAACCAAGCAGGAGGAAGCTATCTGTCAATTTCTTTCTTAATAGCATCGCTGATCCCCAAAGTAAATTCTAAACTTTTCCTAAGCAGGAGCTTTCAGAAACTACACACCTTGGTAAAAAATACATATAGACAAGTGCTTGAACAGGTTTCGTGGCGAGGGAGCGAGGAAATTAACGAATTCTCAAATCCAAATCCGCATCTCAAGTCCTGAGGTGCGAGTGCGCGAAGGTGTGGCATTGTGAGGATCACATTATTATTCCGTTTGAATTTCTTCTCCACTTCAAGCTCCGAAGTTTTCACAGCACAATCTGTTCTAAACAGATGTACGTTTTATGGTATTCTCTAACGCCATGGCTGTGCGCTCTTCGTTCAGATGTCGCGTCTAAATAAATTATTAAGAACTCGTCTTGCCGTGTGAAGACAATTTAATCTCCTTCTTCTTTTCTTTACGCCATGAAAAAAAATGCTTCAGGCCCTTGCCTCCCCCTTTCATTTTTCGTTTAGTATCTCGTCTCTTTCGAAGTCGTTTTTAATTGTGTATATCACAGTGATAAAGACGGCAAAAGGAATGACGCCCACCCATTCCGAATTTTTTTCTCCCCTTCCTGCTAATTTCACAACAAACAACTGAATGCTTCGTTTCCTCCTTTTGTTTCACTTCTAATCGCATGACACTGTTGATTATTTCTTTCTGTTCTCCGACATCCTAGCGTTCCTGTTTAACAGTGATGAAGGTTTGAGAACGATGATTCCAATTTGATAGGGCGCTGTAGACTAGTTGGCTCATCGTGTGGCTAATATAGTACAAAACATTTAATCGTTTGATTTTGTCCATCCCAGTCGCAGCCAGGTTACCACGACTATGCGAGAAGGAACTTAGTTTTAAGTCGCCAGATGTTTCAGAGAATGCGGCATATGGTTTAGTTCGGCAAACACACTAGAATTTAATCGCCGGACTTGCTTAGAACCTATTGCTCCTAAACTATACTTAACCATTTCTTAATCCTCGGGGCTGCTCAGAGGCAACCACACCTCGGTAATGAGCAAAAGGGGCGCAGCGGTGAAGCTCCGGGTTCGAATGGAAAATAAATAAATGTTTGCCATACATTTACTTGTTCTGCCAGCCGGCGAAGGTAATTGGCTGCTCTATCATGGTCGTTCTGAGACTCATTAGTATGCCTGAAGCATCGAGGCTTGGTTTAGGTTAGTTAAGGGAGCAATATTTCCACGATTATTCGAACAAAGAGAGGCGCTGCTGTTTCTATCTGATTGTTTCAGAACGGCTTAAGAAGGGGAATGTTTGGTTCCAGAAAGAGAAATCCAATTTCTGCAGTAAACAAAACAAAAACAAAAAATGGACAAAAGCACAAGTTACAACTAATGCTAATTTTATTGCTGGGGCGCGCACTTTTTAACGACTCACCTTAAAGAGGGAGTGAGAGAGGAACAAATAAAGGCAGCGAACAAAATGCTGCATAAGAGTCACGTCCTATGTTTATTCCTACGATTTTGGACATGTTATTACAAACAAGGAAGAAAAATCGAATTTTTCGCTTGTATAATGAAATCAGAGACTCATATTTGCAGGAATGTTATTGAAATAACAACAGTAATCTCATACTTTCTGTAAGAAAGTATGATGAATTGTAAGAGAACAATTTCTGCTCTGTTACGATAGAAATTATGTGCGTGCACGTCATATATTCTGATTCGAAATGCGATAAACGAGGTTTTTGACAACAGATGGATAGCTTAAAATTACAAATCTAGGCTGCAGAATAATACCAATACAAATAAGAGAATAAAGAACTGCTGCCATGGAAATATTGCGCTGGTTGCGAAGAAAAGAGTGTCTTAGTGGATTGCAGCCCAATCTCTTCTTGTTGTTATACGTGAAATATATGGTGTTTTGGCTTTGCATAGTAGTGATAAAAGCAGCTAAAGCTAAGTTATTAAGTTGAAATGTATTGCAAAATTTTTAAGAACTGTAAATCGGCAAGGAAGAAACGTATGCCATGTTTCGTGTATTTTGTAGTATCTGCAAGAGCCACATCAAGTTGAAACCCTGCTGAATTTTTGTCCTTACCGCTTTGGTGGCAGCTGCGTTAGACGCTTCTAGTGTAAAGCTTGGTAGAAATGTTGCTTCCGGCTAGCAAAAACACATGTGCAGGTCACATCTGTCGAATTTTATATCACTTCATTTTATGACTATCTATATAAACTGTCACTATCATCTATCATTATCATCTATCCTGAACGACCATCTCTGACACAGCGCTGAAAATACCATAGCCTCGGAGACTCCAGTTCACGTCAACACTTGACTTTCTCTCCTTATACTAATTTTCAACCCTTCTCATTCGCCCAGCGCTGGGTAGACAGCCGGGTTCAGCCCTGAATAACCGCCTTGATTGTCATTTATAATGTTCCCTTTTAGTCCATCCATCAGATTATTCTGCGCACAGTTGGCGCAGATACGCATGGCGTCTTTTTTACAACTAGGTGGCAAAAATTATTTTCGCAATGGCGTGTTCGGTGATGCGAGAGGCCCTCGAGAATAGGAATGCCGGGATTAGGGGACCAAACGGAAGCAGTTCATCGGGAAACCCGCTTTAATGTTACGAAGTAACGTCTACGTTTAAAGGAGATTATATTTTTTTACTGCAAAATTACTTCCGATAGCGCTAGCAGACAATATTTTTGTGACTTCCTCTTTGCAACCTGTAAACTCCACCCACCGATAATTGTGGGGGACGTTTTCTTAAAAAGATTAACCATAGAATACCTTTTCGTGCTCAGGTCAGGACAAAGCACAAGGTAAAAATTTTTGCAGTGTTCACTGCAAAAATTGGCTTTGTTGTTTACCCCCCCCCCCCCGCCCCCATGAAAGCGCGAGTCCACTTCTAAATTGTATCTCTATCTGTGCCGTTTATACATCAGTAGAGGAAGCACTGCTTTCTTCTACAAACCGGTAAGTAGCACCAATGTTATTTTAGCCATTGACGTAATTTATAGTCATTCATAGGTAATTTGAATAGTGTAACTTAATTTACAAAAAAAAACGTTTCAAAGAAATGTCATTCATCGGCAAAGCCACAACTTCGCAGACCTCCTACACTTCGAAGAAATTCTTCGGCTTTTACTTATCGACGGTGACAGTATAACGAAATACTTATCAGGCGATGGCAGCAGTCAAATACATGTGGCACACTTAACCTATACGGTTAACATTAAAATTAACTCAGATTTTATTCTAAGGGCGATCATCTAATTTTGCGTCATTATTTACAGTGAAATCATTCGCACCATTTACATTGAAATGTTCAAATACCTTGATTCAATCAGCTTATTCATACGATATCAGCATGGTTTTAGAAATGGACGCTCTCCTATTAGGCAGCTAGTAGAATTTCAGCATTACATTTCACATTATTTAGACAGTAATTTCCAAGTAGATGCAGTACTTCTTGATTTCCATAAGCCTTTCGACACTACCAAACAACCTAAGAAGTTTGAACTCTTTCCGTAAACGTAAACCTTAAGGTTATTATTTGGATGAAAAGTTATTTAAACGGTCGCCAACAAAGCGTAGTTCTTAACGGCTCAAAATCATCTGCGGTAACCGTGACGTCTGGTGTACCACAAGAGACCGTATTAGGACAGCTGCTGTTCCTAATTTATTCCAATAGCATCGTTGAAGATTAAATTACCTCTCCGATTAAATTATTTGCAGATGACTGCCTAGTGCTTAGGGTTTCAAGTCAAGGAGTGATACCGAAACTTTGCAGCGCGACTTCCGCACAATATCGCTTTGCTGTGAAAAATGTAAAATAAGCCTAAACGTCCCGAAATGCTGCAGCATAACATTCAGCAACCATGTGCATAAATTGGAGACAAGTTACACTCTTAACCATTCCGTAATTAAGAACAAGTCCGACTTTAATTATGTTGGTGTCTACTTTTCTGATAGCTTTAGGTAGAATAAGCTCATCGAAGTTACAGTGACAAGGGCGAGCAAAATGTTTTATTTTATACGGAGGATTTTAAGCAGGCTTCAAGAACCATAAAACAAACACTTTCGTTTTTGTAAGATCGATTCTAGTTTATGCTTGTGTAACTTGGGATCATAATCAGCAGTATCCTGTCAATATTCTGGAGAAAGTGCAAAATCAAGCAGCTAGATTTGTAAGTAATAACTATAATTTATTTTCAAGTATTTTTGAAATAAAGAGGACATTGGTATGGACTCCATTAACAATAAGAAGGCATAAACTTCAGCTTTAATTTCTTTACAGTATTTATTCTAATAAGGATGTCACTAAGCCCCATGAATACCTCTCCGAACCGATGTAAGTCACGCTTCGTCGAGATAATTCAAGACAAATATTAGAATATCAGTTCAAATGCACTCTTTTGGTAATTCGTTCTTCGTAAGAACAATACAAGAATGAAACCGGCTCCCAGATGATATCGTTAACAAAACTAATAATGAACTCATTCTTATATTCCCTATAATAACGTCGACATCAATAATGCAGACATCAATAAGATTATTCTCCCGAAGTGCCTCTATTGTTTTGAATGTGGTAATTTTTGCATATTCTGTATAATTTCGCATAATTTGCATGTTTTAGTTCTTTTTTATTGTTCATCTTGTTCAATAATTTATTGCTAGTTGTACTATGTTGCGATCCATGTCCCCTAACCGTACACAATGCCTTGTGGCGCTTTTAATTGTTTATATTAGAATACTTCAGATAGGCCCAAGCAGGAGATCTAGGTAAAGTGTAAATAAATAATTTCCGCGACTGAAATCCAACAAAGAATCCTGTATTGCGGCATCGCAAGCAACAAATTGTTTTAGGCAAAATATGAAGCCGTAGGGATACTTGATTAAACTGTGAGGTTTCACGTCCCGAAGAAACACTCGAGCTATGAGGCGCGCCGTACTAGAGCACTTACGATTGATTTCTCGTTAAGGGCCCCGTGTCGCAGAAAATCCAGCGTCGGTGTCGGTGTCGGCTTCGGCGTAAGCATCGGCATCAGTGGCGGAGAAATTCATCCCGAACCACCCCGACCGCACAGGCCGTCCACGTGGCGCAAGGGGTTAGTGAACAAAAATTGAATTTCTCAAAGTAAAATCCGTCAGAAAAATCGTAAGGTACGACATAACTACAACCTACAGACATGATAGCGTCAGATTGTAATTTGAATAGGTATACGAGAAAAAAAAAGCCTGATAAGCAGCCAAGGATCTTTGAATGCTATCGTGTTCCACTCTTAAAGGTCAAGCTTAAGCGTCCTCCAATTCTCTTGACCACGGGTTTTATTTTTTTTTATTTCACCATGCACCCAAAGCATTATACACGAGTATCTTTGCGCCTACCCTAATCTGAATGTGGCTGCCGCGGCCAATATCAAACCAGCGACCTCGCTCTCAGCAGCGCCATGTCACAACCACCGGGCAACCGCGGAGGGCATAACGCCAAAAGTAAATACTTAAATTCTGAGACAGCAACAATTTCCGACAGTACCTATCTCCCGATAAATGACGGTGTTAATATACGACTAGCATTGAAGCAACGATAGCGACATACCGTATTGCCACCGCTGAAACGCGTGATGTATATAAGGCGTGCATGCAGCCGGACTAGCCAGACGGGGCCTTTCTCTTCGATCTCCTGCTTCTGTTTGTGGCAATGGTTAGTTCGGCCAACGTGCACTTAGTACAGCTGAGCAGAATCTCGAAGATTACTTCTGGGACACACCAGATAAATGTGGTGAGGTGTAATTCTAATCGCATTAACGCCGACAGTCACCTTCTTTCTCTTCGACCGTCCACTACGGCTTGTGCACGCAAGCAACGCGCAAGCTGTGGTCCAAATTAGCATAAGAGAAGTTCATCGAAGAGCGGCCTTTACCCAGCCGCAGGTACCCAGTGTCATATATATATATATATATATATATATAGCCACTGACCAAAGTTGGTCCTGCGATTGGTTTTGAACCCGATTCTCCCTGCACAGCAGCCCTATGCTCTAACCCTTAGACCAGTGACCCAGTGACCCAAGTTGGTGGGAAAATGGTCGGGGAGCGGACAAACAGAAAGGTTACTAAGTACTAAGTGGGTGAAACTACCAAAAAATACTAATCCCATTACAACGGCTGCCAGAAGATGGGTGCAACACAACGCATGACTATGAAGAGGACTTTATTTAGGTGAAAGAATATGGGCATATTCATTATTGAGGAAGCTAGGGACACTCGTTGTAAAAGCAGGAGTGGGTTTGTTCGAACCAAAACAAACCACTGTGGCAGCAAAATACGCGCGAACTGGCTTCTGGCAAGCTATACTGTCATACGCTTAAACATGATGCGGCATAGGAATTCTGCATCAAAAAGAAACAAAACACTGCAGTGAATGAACTGTAGGGAGTGATTTATATCGAGCTCTCTCGAGGATACGCGGCCGAGAGTCCTGTCAAAGCGGACAGCTGTTTTCCCTCGTATTATGTGCGCAGTGGCATTTTATAGCCTTTAGTCGGACTGCCATCATCGTGGACGCCCCGGATGGATGATGCCTGCCTTTACACCTCTAGACTCTTTTCGTTTTCGGCCAACATGCAGCGAGGCATGCGGTAGGCTACGCAAAGAGAATAAATTAAAATGGGAGCTTTACGCGGTTCTATTTCAGAGCTCGTTAGCACCACGCCAAACCTTCCTTTATTCACTAAACCTTCCTCGGTCCATTTCGTGGCATCTGTTCTTTTTATGCTGGCTCCTCTTACGCGTATTTTTTTTTTTCATGTAAGGTCTGTAGCTGTCTTTCTTCCTAAGCGTTCTCTTTGTACAGCAAACTTTATGTATCCTTCGTAAATGACCAAATAATATTCGTGTGTATGCTTTGCGACTGCGATAACCGTATCGTCTCTTCCCTGCCTTGCTATTCTCGTTTCGTCGGTCATACTCTGGTTAGCAGGCTAGAACACTAACCTGTCAGCTTTTCTCTTGTAATAAATCTATTTTTCTCCCTTGCCACCGATTTTTTTTTCTTAACCTCTTTCTACCTGCTTCACAAATCTCTTGCTCATTGTTCTCGCGCCCTTGGTAGTAGTCATTCTCCACAGAAGAGAACGCGATCCAGGCTTAGATAAAAGCGGCTTCTCATGTTGCACCACTGCATCGCCCATGGTCGAAATTTCTCTTTCTGGCTCTTTGCCCCAACCTTTTCTTTATATTGGTTGCGACGGGTTCGCAGCCCAATTTAGTAATAGGTGAGCGGTGTCGTCGTTAAAAGGGATGATGCAAGAAGCCGACAACGCTGAAGCAAGCTCGTATCGGTGTTTATTAGGCCCGGGGAGAACTTTTCGTTTGAGTCTAGAAAGCGCAAATTTTACAGCATCATGAGAGGCGAAGCTGTGAGGCCGGGTGCCTTGGGAAATCCAGGATGGTGTCAGAGAGTAATGTTGCCGGTTTTTCACTTGCTCGCCGGAGCGAACCACACATCCTCGTGGTTAACGACCGCTGTTCGCCTTGCTCGGTAAATCTTGAGTAATTCTGCGTTCATAGTTTGCAGCCAAGAAGGTAATAAAAGCCGATCTCACCTGTTTGTGTTAGCTGTGTCAATATTGAAAGGACAAGGCCACTGGTCTCAAGGTCAAGGTCATGATCCTCGGCTACGACATGGTGCAAATATTTTTAAAGCCGTAAAAACGGAGCGGGTGGTTCGTAAGTCACCGAGTTTAGAAGAGTCCATCCCTGGGCGCAAAATATTATGCTGTACGATCATGCTGAATTGCGACTGTCAAACATACACGGTAGGAAAAAAAAGAAAAATAGAAACAACAAAATGTTTACGCAAGTATTTGACTTGCGTCATCTGCTGTTGGCTAGACTTTGTTCATTACAGTGCTGCTTTAACGCTGCGCCAAGCGATACGCGAACACTTACTGAGTAAAAATTCAGCAGTAAAAAAAAAACATTTTACTTGTAGCGCAAATGCCTATAAGTTATGTAATCACTAAAAATTCACTAAATTCTTAGATTTTAATTAAGAGCTTGAGTGTACTTGTAGTCTCAAAATTGGTATTGGTGACGGGATAATTTGTTAGATATACTGAGACCTGTACATCCCAGCTCTCAAACCTGTGACTATTGGCATTGGCACACTATGTGGCTTCGTTCCGCAGTGCCTGAATAAGTGTTCCGAGTGCGTAAATAAATGATGCCTGGAAGCAACGATGTATGCACATCAGATTTTCGAGAACGGCTATCTCAATGTTAGACCTAATCTCAGAATTCCTATAAACATGGACAGGTCTTAAATGTACATTTAGAACGCCTGTACTGCACTAATCACCTAAACCGTTATTCAGTGCATGTTTACACAACTGTTGTGTATAACTACCGCAAATAATGTTGCCGAGAACATAACTTCTTTATCTCTAAAGAGGAGGAGGAGGAAAAATATTTAATGAAAACGAAAAAGAACAACCAGGTGTCTTTCTGCTTGTGCTGGGAGGCGCCCTAAGTCCAGGGTTCCTGCGGCTGTTGCTGTCTCCCGGGCCCGCGGCACCAGTTGTTGCTCGTCACGAGGGTCCGAGTTAGTCAGCGTGGCCTCCCACTGGTTGAGTGTTGGGTTAGATATTTGCGGAGCTACCTGTATGTTAGGGCACGCCCATGTGGTTTGATATAGGGAAGCGTAGTCGTTACAAAGGGGGCATTTGTACAAAGTATAGTGTAGGGTGTATTGCGTGTAGGGTGTTTTCTACAACGCCCTCTTTAAAAAATACTTTGCGTTGCTCACTGAAACATCTGCTATTTAGGCAAGGTTCCTTCAACTACTGACATGTACGAGCAGGATAGACGCTCACCGGGCAAGAAAAATGACCGGCAGTGCTTCAATGTGCGGGCCCGAACCTGTTCCAGACATCATGGCAGACATCGTTCAAAGTACTGCGTTTTGAATAAGAATCAACCTCACCATACACCTCACGACGCCACAGAGAGCTAGAACGCTCTTTGCCCTGGATTGTGCGTGCAACAATTATAAGTGCAACGCCGACTCTGTGCTAGCGCTTGTCCCATCGCTAGTGCATGTGATCCATCAGAGCTCTTACACCGCTCTCGTTTCTCTTTGTCTCAATCAATCTCTTCCTTAACCTGACCAAGTCTAATTAACCTTCTCACCTTTTCTCATCTCCCTCCACAAAGCGAAATGTGTCGTTGTCGGTGATGTGTTTAAAGAAGTCGGGCAGTGATTGCAGCGTCACTGGGGAATGATTCAGGTAGTAAAATCTTGTCTCACTTTCAAGCTTTCTTTTCCCAAGACAAAGCAAGCACACAAGCAAAGAACGCCAGACATGGTCAGGCAGTTAGAGCGAGAAAGAGAGAGAGAGAGAAGCAGGGAGATTACAAGGCCGAATTTCAACAGCATACAGAGGGGTAGCCAGAATTCCGGGGTCCAATAAACCTCCTGGTTATACTCTGGGGACTCACACAGAACGAGTAGTGAAACGACATTTTGCTCCCTCTCCCACGATAATTACCTAAATTCGAACACATTTGGGCAGAAGGGGTGAGGTTGGCCTCCTCGAATCATTTACGTGCATGACGTCATCGAAGGCGCCATCGAGATTGTACTGCAGCCTGCCAATTAGTTCCCATAGACATTATTCCAGTCGAGTTCCTTTGTCTCGGCCTGACCTTGGTGAGGTCTAGACAGCCAAGGCAGGCATCAAGCGTGCACAAGAAGAAGTGCTCACTGTAGGGCCTTTTTTAAAAAATCGAATAGAAAAAGGCAAAAGCTCCCACTGCAGGAGATGGTTGGCGGGACAGTGACAAATATGCACAGCCAGGGTTGGTGTTAAAAGGACAGAAGGTAAAATAAGTATTGAAGGATCCCGCTGAAACCACCTGCAGAAATACAAGGGGCACAGTGTTTTGTACCTGTATATTTATTCTGCCCTCCACAGGGTAGCATAGCACCAGCGTAATAATAAAAAGACACATGCAGAGTACCGAAAAAAGTCAATTTAAGGGCTTGCAAAGGTGTGAGACGCTGAATCAGAAACAAGTAGCGCCGTGTGGAATAAGAGTTAGCCCAGATTTGGAATAAAATGACTCCGAAGAAGAGGGCTGAAAAGAAGAAGCAACAGGATAAAAGGGAAATCCTGCCACAGCAAGTGTAAGATGCGTACGTCGTCTTTCCAACATTAGATATAGTCGTCAACTTTGCAACGCAATGAAAAGCCGTCAGAAGGAAATTCATTAGTGGCCTTCAAATGAAGGAGTTAAAATTGGTTTAAATATCAGTGAACGTGCGGCGCATTGAAATGAGAGGGCTGAGAAAAAGGAGGGGAAGGTGGCAGGTCGACACGCACGAAAATAGCACCATCTGATATGTTCGCTTTCTTTTTTTTTCATTTCTCAACTTGCCCGGTAGTTGAACGCTCATTGGGTGCGATTTATTTGGTCTGTGCAACGTAGAATGTGCTGCACTGTTAAAGGGAGCACCCCAACTCTAGCTGCAAAAGCCGGCATGAAACATCTCAATGCACTGCACAAGAATGTTGAAAGGTGCTAGCGCCAGCCATCACAAGTCCTCTACTACGACACCGGGTGATTGTACGCTTGCTGGAGGAAGAGTTTTGCGCGTGCTTTGCACTCATGGGCGTTCCTTTTAACCGAGGGTTGCACTTTACCAGCGTTCCGAGTGAGCAGCACACAAAAACAGCAGCAATAATGAAATCTTGCAGCTTACAGGCATCGTATGACCTCTTGATGCGATAGCATTTACGCAGACAAAGGCACTGCATTTCTTCAGACACAACAGAAAGAGAGCGAAATAAAGCAAGAAAAGGAAAGCCAGGGAGGGCCACCTGTACGAGCGTCTGGTTTGTTATCCTACAGAAAGAATAAGCGATAGGGAGAAGAGAAAGAGCGAAACACAGAGAGAATGAGGACTGAGGACTGCGCGCACAGTAGCAGGCACAGCAGGAATAATATCGGTCACTGAAGCAGGTGCAATTCAAGCCCTGAATAGCGCACGAATAGCTTTTGGTGCATGCGAAAGGTGTGAACAGGTCCAATAATTTTTCTTTCGCAAAATCCCAGTCCCTTTAGTGCGGTATGTAGAAAGATACGCCGAACTTCGTATTGAGTGCAAGTACACAACAGTTGTTGGGCAGTTTGTTCTGGTCCAGAGGAGCCACACGCAAATGTGCTAATATTAGTGTAACGTTTATTTCGCGCATTTTGTTTTCAAACGATGTGTCGTGTACACGTTCACCACACATATGAACGTATACATGGCCCACGTGCAAAAGGTATCGTCTGCACAAGATCGCCTGCACAAAGTCATCAACACAAGGTCATCTACTTGCTCACCCGCCAATATAGAATGCGACCCGATCCAAACACAACCACAGGAGGGAGTCTGTTGCAACGGGTGTCGAACATCGATCACCACTCGTACGTAGCTTGCTAAGTGCGCTGGCTAACTGTGCGCTTCCTGTATGCTGGCAGGGCCCTAGAAGGTCATACACCCTCGGAGGCGAAATGCAAAGCATCAATCATTCGGGAGTCGGGGTATTCACATGTTTGTCTTATCTTCTTCAGCCCGATAGGAAAGATTTTTCTACGCCGCTTGCGCTTATGCCAGAACCGGCGCACGCAGCGGACACAAAACCGATGGAGGCTGTCTGCAGCAAAGCGCGAATCAATCGAACCAAGCAGCTGGTGAGCCACGGCAGCATCGACGGCGCTCTGTGCATAAAAGCCGCAGTAAACCGGTCACCGCACGCACCACTGCACACGGCTGCGTTTTGTCGCTTATAAGAAGAGGAGAAGGTGAAGGAGCTCAGGTCAGAGCCCCGGCTTCTCCCGTCCGGAGGCACTCCGTTGCGGATGAGGACATGCGCACTGTCGGTGTGCGTGGCGAGCCTCGCGGACCACCTGCGTTTGACCAGCGCTAACCGGATCCCGCTACTCTTCTCGCAGTCGGCGTTCGACACCGGGAACCGTCGGTAGTAGTATCCGTGCTACAAAACATTGAGAAATTGCATAGTACGCGGGCATAACACGAGGGTATGCCAACATTCTTTGCTAAATTAAACCATGTCCTAAGAATAAACAAACACTACTGGGAAATGCATTCTGAGGCCAGCAAAACAAAAACAAATCGCAATATGTATTGAAAAAAGGTACTAAGTATGTATTATGAAATACCTACGTATTTGCAACGATATGACGCGACAGTAACAATTACAATTCTAGGCGACTCTACAGTCACCTCTCTATATGTTTAGTGGTCCTAAAAACCACATACGCCGATGTGTGTATAATCAAAAGCTCTCGGCTGAGGGTAATGCTCGATGTTCTTTCAATATTTTACCTAAGGAGGTGTCGCCAGACAAGGCACACGCCTCGTGGCTGGCCTTTCCAGACAGGGCGCTCCGACTATGGACGACGTAATTTGCAGATGACGGCCCCTGGAACGACGACGTTGTTGAAACAAATGCGTCCGCCCACAGAAAGACACACCCAGCTTCCCCCTCAATGATCCTTTTTCCACCCGCCTCAACCTCATCGCTCTCCTTCTGGCCACCTTATTTCCTTTCTCGCTTTTATGTCGGTAAAAACTTCAACTTAAATCAAAGCCACAACTTTTATCCTGCACGCCTGTTCTGGTCACCTGATACATTGGCGCCATACTTCCAGAAACGCCATTCAATGAGAGCGTTTTGGGATAGTGCGTGAAAGGCGGTCTGTGAAGACAAGGCGTTCTTGTCCCCACTGAGGATTTTGCGCGGGTGCATGACCGACAGAAAAAAATATTATTACGCGAAGGATGAATTCGCGTACTGGTACTTACAGATGGGTTTTAATGGCTGCGTAGAGAAGCGAAATCCAGAATCTTCTTTGTCGTCTCCCAGGGCACCAACCATGTACTCTTTCCACATTACATACTGTGACATTACCCCCGTCGGAAGAAGCACCCTACTGGTGCGACTCAATGGTTCCAGAAAGGAACGGTTTGAGGCGGCTGACGTGGATGATGTCAGATAGAGGTGAAGGCACGGTAGCATCCAGTGGAGACACTTCATATGTGACAGGCGCCACCTGGCGGAGAATGCGATAAGGGCCGTAGTATCGCGAAAGGAGTTTCTCCGAAAGAGCGACACGTCGAGATGGAGACCACACTAGCACAAGAGCACCTGGTTCGTATTCGACGTCGCGGTGGTGCTGATCGTAACGGCACTTCTGACGTGTCTGTGAAGCAGAGAGACGAAGACGGGCAGTCTGGCGTGTCTGGGTTGCTGTGGTTATGACATCACGAGCGTACTCTGTCGTCGAGGCGAGTGTGGTCGAAAAAAGAGTCTCGAAAGGCAAGGTCGGTTCAATGCCATATAGAAGGTAGAAAGGCGAATAGCCAGCTGTGTCGTGGCGCAAGGAATTATACGCGAACGTGACAAATGATAAAGCAGTGTCCCAGTCGCGATGATCGGAGGAAACATACATCGCGAGCATGTCAGTTATTGTCCGGTTCAGGCGTTCAGTAAGACCGTTAGTTTGAGGATGGTAGGCTGTAGTAAGCTTGCGTTTAGTAGCACAGGATCGAAGTAAGTCGTCGATGACTTTGGCAAGAAAGTATCGCCCGCGATCGGCGAGAAGTTGACGAGGTGCGCCGTGGTGTAAGATAACGTCGTGAAGGAAGAAGTCAGCGACGTCTGTAGCCCAACTGGTGGGAAGGGCTCTTGTAATGGCATAGAGGGTGGTATAGTCCGTAGCGACGGCGATCCACTTATTTCCGTCGTTTGATATAGGGAATGGTCCGAGAAGATCAACGCCAACGCAAAAAGAAGGGTCGGTTGGTATATCCAGAGGCTGCAGCAGACCAGCAAGATGTACAGCTGGTCGTTTTCGGCGTTGACGCGACTCAAACGCGGCGACATAGCGACGGACGGAACGGTTCAGACGGGGCCAGAAAAATCGTCACCGAATTCGGTCATAGGTCTGAGAGATGCCAAGGTGTCCAGCAGCGGGAACGTCGTGCAGTTGCTGGAGTACAGTCTGCTGAGGATGAGAGGGAATGACGATTAGCAGCTCGGGCCTGTCTGGGTGCATGTTGCGGCGATACAGGGTGTCATTTTGTAGTACGAACATGTGAAGGGATGGGTCAGACGGGTCAGAGAGCAGGTGTTCGATAAGCTGCCGTAACGATGAAGCGCGATAAGCGTGATGAAGCGCGAGAAAGAAGTCGCTTGTTCAGAGCCCCCGCAGAAAGGAACGTCTTTCTTGAGGAGGTCAGTCAGGGGACGAGCAACATGCGCGAAATTTTTCACAGACCGGTGGAAGTAAGAGCAATGACCAATAAAGCTGCGAACGTCTTTGGTAGAGGTTGGTACAGGGAAATTCTGCACTGCACGAACTTTAGCGAGATCGGGGAGAATGCCTGACGAATCGACGAGATGTCCGAGCATGGTTATTTGGCGGTGACCGTAGTGGAACTTGGACGAGTTGAGCTGCAGGCCAGCAGCGCGAAAAACAGAAAGCACAGATGAAAATCGTTCAAGATGGGCCGCAAAAGTTGGAGAGAATACGATCACGTCATCCAAGTAACACAAGCAGATGGACCATTTCAATCCACGCAAGAGCATGTCCATCATACGTTCAAAGGTCGCCGGGGCATTGCACAAGCCGAAAGGCATTACCCTAAACTGATAGAAGCCGTCAGGTGTAACGAATGCGGTCTTCTCATGGTCCATTTCATCCACGGCAATTTGCCAATATCCGGAGCGAAGTTCTATTGATGAAAAATAAGTGGCACTATGAAGACAGTCCAGAGCACCGTGGATCCGTGGAAGCGGGTAGACATCTTCCTTGGTGATCTGGTTTAGATGACGAGAGTCCACGCAGAATCACCAGCTGTTGTCCTTCTTTTTGACGAGCGCAACAGGGGAAGCCCACGGACTGGAAGAGTGTTCAATATTCCCTTTGGCAAGCATTTTGTCAACGTCGCTCTGGATAACTTGTAGCTCCGAGGGCGACACCCGGTATGGTTGTCGGCGAACAGGTGCCGCATCGCCGGTATTTATACGATGCTTCACAACCGTAGTTTGACCCAAAGAGCGATCGTTCAGGTCAAAAATGTCGGCGTAGGACTCGAGGAGGTCACGGAGCTCTGCGGCGGATTGGGGGTCGAGGTCCGGCACAATCATCTTTGCAATGTCGTCGGCCGGGGCAGATGCAGGAGGCGCGGAACGAGCACTGGTCGAAGATGTCGCAACAGATAGAGCTGAAATATGGCACTCGCGGGACGGTGACAACGTGGCAAGCGACATTCCTCGGGCACTGGCCGAAATTGAGGATGGGAAGACAGGTCTGATTGGCCGCCACAGAAATGACAGGTGTGTGGGAAGGCTATTGTGGGAATGCAGGACTGACGTTGCGGGAGTGAGGACATATTCTCCGTTAGAAACAGGTGGAGAGGCGAAAACGGTGATGCAGGTTGCTGCTTGGGGAAGAAGACGAATAAAATCGGCAGAACAAAGCTGAGTAGGGGCTTGAGCAGGAAGGTCAACGGAAAGGGGTAGGTCAAGTTGGAAAAAGTCGAGGCCGAGGATCACATCGTGGGGGCAGCGTTCGAGCACACTAAACAAAACGGACGTGTGGCGGCCGTCGACACTGGCGCGCGCAGCACACATTCCGAGCACAGCCGGAGTTCCACCGTCGGCCACCTGTAGCTGCCGAGTCAGAGCAGGAGTGAGGACTTTTTTCACGCGCGTTCGAAGGTCAGCACTCATGATGGAAACTTGCGCTCCAGTGTCGATGAGTGCTGTAACAGGCAAACCATCCACATCCTCGTCTAGAAGGTTCCGATCAGTAGGCAGGGTCAACAGAGGAATTTCAGGTCGATGTGCTAGAGCAGCGTCACCTCCCGGAGCTGCCCCAGTCAGTTTTCCGTCGGAGAGCGGCGACGGTAAGCAGGGGACGGGGAACGACGCAGCTGGAGTGAACGGGAGAGACTTCTGTGTGGTGATGGTGAGCTGTTAGTCGCAGTGACTCGAGCGTTGTCCGTTGGATCTTCGAACTCGGCGGGGGGGGGGGGGGGGGCGCAGGCGGGCGAGGATACAGTGGGGAACGGTGGTAGGCCGGAAAGCTTGGTCGAGCGAGGGCCGGCCAGGAACTTCGGCAGTGGCGAGAGATGTGGCCCACACGTCCACAATAGAAGCAGATGGGTCGATTATCATGTGTGCGCCATTCGGCCGGGTTGCGATAGCTCGGGTAAGGACCGAACTGGTTCCGATGAACAGGGGCAGAGGCAGCAGACGAAGCGAAGTCAAGACGGTTGGCGGAGCAGATGGACTGCAGACCCACATTCGAAAGTTCTTGGCGAACGACCGATTGAATGAGGGACACGAGCAGCCGGGAATCGTCAAAGCACTGCGTCACTTGTGTGGCAGGAGACGCTGCTTCAATTTCTCGCCGGACTATACGTACGACGTTCTCGGAGGAAGGGGGCTCACGCGGAAGACAAAGGTCTTCACACGTCAATGAAGCAGCGGTGTTGGGTAGACGCGTGAACTGGTGAACTATGCGGCGGCTTCTCGCTTCCTCAAAGCGGCGACATTCGTTAATGATCTCATTGACTGTTGTGATGTTCTTATGCACGAGAAGGTTAAACGCGTCGTCCGCTATGCCTTTTAAAACGTGACTGACCTTGTCTGCCTCTGTCATGTTTCTATCCACCTTGCGGCAAAGAGGCAAGACGTCCTGGATATACGCCACGTAAGATTCAGTGGACGTCTGTGCACGGGTCCCCAGGTCCTTCTGAGCAGCGCGGTGGCGGCCGATGGGCTTGCCGAACAAATCACGAAGCTTCTGTTTGCATTGCACCCAACTTGTAATCTCTTCATGTGTCTCGAACCAGACCCGTGCCCTTTTTTTGAGGTAGCACATTACGTTGGCCAGCGTAAGCGTGTTATCCCACCTGTTGTTGGCGCAGACCCGTTCGTAATTTACCAACAAGTCATCAACGTCAGCGTTGTCAATCCCAGAAAACGTGCCAGGGTCACGGGGCTGGGTTAGGATGACCGTCGGTGGCGTCGATGGGGCCGCGGTTGAAGACTCCCCTTCGGATGACATGGCGGCCAGGTTACGTCCGCTGCGGAGCCCCGTCTTGCGCAAGTGACTACCCCGCACGTCCACCAATAATGTTACGGGAAGGAAGAAGCGTACTGGTATTTACAGATGGGTTTTAATGGCTGCGTAGAGAAGCGAAACCCAGAATCTCTTTTGTCGTCTCCCAGGGCACCAACCATGTCCTCTTCTTTCCACATTACATACTGTGACAATATTAAGGAGTCCGAGAGAGCCAAATGAGAGATTAATATAACGTACGTTTCTGACTGGCCATGTTAAATGTTTCACATTTTTAATAGCCACCAAACATAAACTATAAATAGTGCATCTGCTCATATTGTCCAAATGTGATGCATCAGCTGCTGCTGCTGTTTTCTTCTTCAAAATGAGTGGCCGCCAGTTTTAGTGCGAAAGCACTATTATTCCATCAACCTGGATTTCGCCTCTACGTGAAGCAAACCTCTTTGATGTGGAACATCTTCATAAGCGCGTGTCTTCACGCGCGTTAAGCGTGCACAGCCTCATCTTCTTCTTTTCAGCAAGGGCGTTGAAATAAATACGAAAAGTGAATCGGGATCGTTGTGAATGTGTAAAGAAGACATTCACCGTGCCAAGCGCAACGAACAACAACGAGCTCTGCGACGGAGGCAGCGGGAGTCGACCGATGAAGAAGATGTGGCCAACCAATTGGAACTGCAGCAACAAAAAAAAAACAATTCATGGCATTGAAATGTGCCAACAAAACTGCCGAAGAGCGGCAGCAGCGATTCGACAACCACAGACTACACAAGCGTGCCAAGCGCGCTGCCAAAACGATGAACATAGACAAGCCTGACTATCATCCCAAGCTCTATGAACGCTGTATTTGGCAACGGCTGGGACGGCTTTCGCGTGATATTCCGTGGTTGGTGCTGCCAAACCATTTGTAATTTTTACAGCGAAGCTGTGTATGGCTAGGGTTCTAGGTATTTTCCATGTCCGTCAACGGATCTGCGTGTGCAAAAGCTCAGCTCCCGAAGTTGATCCAAAATTACTTCATTCTGTGCAAAAGCTTAAACATCTCATCGCTTGGATATGTATCTTCAGTAGAATAGTTATCGATAGGCACCATTTTCAAAATCAGCAGACTCTGACGTAGATAATAAGGATTTCTCATAAATTTGCTGCAGTGCGGGCCATGTGCCCGCTTGCACCGCCCTCCCTTTGTCGTCGTTCCAAGCGTTTTCGTGCCTAGTTTCATTCCCCTCTCCCAGCGTGGCGGTCCCGTCGCGCGTCCCTAGTTTTCTCTCGCTCCCCGAGGTGTCGGTAGTCTTCCACGCGAAAGCATGCGCCTATCAAGACCGCTGATCAAAATAAAAGTGTGTGCGCGTGATGACCACCGTCGCCGCTCAAATGTAATAAAATTTGAACAAATCTTGATCTAAATTATGTGTCACCTCTATGTCGTGTGCTAAACTGCTTCACTGGTAATCCACCTTCATGGCATTTGAATGGCGCGTCATTTTTTTTTATATTCATGTGCACGCTTGCCTTTCGCGTCATATCTTTCTGGTCTACGTTAGGACCACATTGGTATAACGAGAAATTCTCAATACTTAAGATCACCGGTTCGATCCCTACCGCTGTGATCGCATTTTGATGAGGACAAAATACAAAAACGCTCGTATGCTTATATTCGGGTGCACTTTAAATAATTTCAGGAGATCAAAATCAAACCGGAGTTGCCCACTACAGTATGCATCATGATCAGATCACTTTTTTGTCAAGTATAACCCCAGAACTTATTTCATTTATTGATCAATACGTTGTATGTATGTCTTTTAACGTTTTACTATGCAAGCCATTTCAAGAAGAAGTCATAACTCGATAATACGATCTATTTGAGGGAAGAAGATATTTATAAAATGTGCCTTTGTCAAGCGAAACCACACCTGCGTGGTATGGCTTCAAGCATTCGATGGCATTGCACTCGATCGGAAAAAAGTATATCCTTGGTTCAGGTCTAATCCCCCATACGAATGACATATCGACAGGAAAGAGGCACGGGGGAAAATTATGTGTTTAGCTTCACAAACTGTGCTTAGAAATAGTAGAAAATAATGGCGCAAGAAGAGATGATGTCCTCATTTGTAGTATAAGCTCGCCAGTTACACCGACACTCAGTACGAGTGTTTAGAGTTATGCGACCATGGTACCACTAGCGCAGATTGTCCACATCACTTCTAGGTGAAGCAGCATAGGGGGGCGCACCAGCCGTGTTCGGCACCTAAATCAAATCAACGTTCAATCAATCAAAGAACAGGGGAAGCGGTCAACAAAGGTAGCAACCAAGTACAGGGTAATTGTAGGTCGAAGTAGGCAATAACCCGGAGTCATCAAAAAAAAGTGAGAGAAACAGGAACAGTAAATTGGATGCAAGAGATGGCAGCAAAAACATCAAAGGACGTTTACAGACTGGAAACCATAATCAGGAAAGCACATTTGTAGGATAACACAAATTATGAGGCCCGAGATTCCAGAAGAAGCACGAACAAACCTTCGCAACTATGTGAGACCTCTGTCCACAACAGAAAAAAAAAATGCAGAGATGACCCTTCGTATTGTAATGGAATTCAAAGATATTCGTCGAGCCAGGACCACACGGAGCCCTGGCGTTCGAAACTGATGGCGAAATTAACTGGTACGCGGTGCAGATAAGAAAGGGGAGACGATTAGAGATTTGCTTAAAAACAGTTTTAACGAAGGCGAAGCATTGAAAGCGATAGCAAGGATACGCTGAAGGCATCTCAAAAAAGCTGACGCGATGAATGTTTGCACACAGCTGCTCAGTATACGGTAATATGCGTGCGCAAAGCGTTTATGCTGGCAGCGGAAGCTAGACAGCTGACCTGCCACCGGCAGAGCCGATTGAGCGCAGCGTAAGGGTGCACAACTTCGTCGCTTTTGCAGTCACATGCACTGCGCGTTTCTGGACACCTTCTAAGCCTCCGCGCGTGGGTCACACATGCACGTCGATACCTTGACAGCACCGTAACGCCGACGGCGGCGTCAAGGCCGACAGCGCAAAGGTTCCTATAGGGCGTCCGTGTAAGTGCCATCGTAATAAAAGTATAGATGACCCAAACAACAGTTGGCTGTTTGGTCAACAGTTGTCATAATGTTCTCCGGTGCGACATGGCTGGAAAACTTGGCAGGTTGTTTTAATTTCATTCGCATTGTTGGGGAACTTCGCCCACTTTGCCGTTTAGGACAGGTTTGTATCTCGCCCTGTCGACCCATCAGTCGGAACGCCACACTAGCCTCTTTACACCGCCAGTCGATTAACGAAAAAAAAAATCCTTTAAATTTCTCTGGTGCTGGGTGGAATTGCAACCGCGTCATGCGAAATCCTCAAACGCAGCAGCCCGGCGCTTGGCGCTGCGCCACGATTGCCCGTGGGCAGCGCACGAATAATTCACAGCTTAAGTAGGCACTGGCGTGCCACCCACTTCGGAGGCCTCGCGTGAACTTCGCGCGCGAGCCGTAAGGTAGCGCAGACTGTCCAGATAGAAGCGTGAGAGAGGAGCACGGCCTTCGGTACAAGACTCATCCATTACGCGCTTCGGCGGGGGCAATACGATCTATCGCAATATTACTTGAATGTTAATCACATCGTCAGATGGCTTCTGTATGATTTTTTTTTCTTTTTCTTTTCATCGGGAAAATATGAGACAATGCAGATACAAAGAATTACAATGACCTCAAGAGTCAAGTAAAATGTGGTCTCTAAGCAGCAGAGTTGGTACGGTTCCAAACTGGCGTACTCCTTTATGGTTCCTGAAGTATTGTGCAGCTGCATAAAGAATGCAAATATACAGAGGGAACGCTTCAGTAGCGACGTGCAATTAAGCGAATGACTGGAATGTGGCGGAGTTCCTCGCGGAATGCACTGGCGCCCGGAGAAGCAGTGTTTGGCCCGCAGCCTGAGGCGAACGAATTTCGCGGCTCCTTTTCTTCATTGTGGAAATGAAGAGAACTCCATTAAAAGCGTCAGCGATGGGTACAAGACATCGGGGGAATTCTCCTTCCAGCCGTAAACAAATGGATCGCGCCAAGTCGCAAGCGACAACTAAACTGATGCATAACACAGAAGGAAGCCGTCTTGTGGAATAAAGGAGGGACGGAAGGGGAAAGGAGGTGTAAGCAGCTAGAACACAAAAGCAAAGCGACTCTGATTCGGCAGCTTGAGAAAAGCAAACTTTAACCTGAATCATTAATGATAGTCTCACGAAGTCGCGATTTCGCGAGCGCTTGCCCTTCTAGCTTGCAGTTCGGATTTTAGAGACACTCTCCCATCTTTGATTATCTAACAAGCCTGACTTTTGCACTTAACGGCGCCGATTGTATGCGAGTCTCTCTTACTCAGTTTAGCTCCAGAAATGTTTCGTTTTAATTGTCCGCTCTTGACCGATTTCGCAGGCGATTAAGAGAGAGAGAGAGAAAGAAAGGGAAAGAAATACAAAGAGGTTAGACAGTGTAAATACCGGCTGGCTACCCTGTGCTGGGTAAAGCGGTAAAGAGAATAAAGGTGATAGAAGAAACAAATAAATTAAAAAAGTTAAGTAAGAAAAACTCGCGCAATAACGCCACCCTACGCGCTACAACGTTCAAAGCCGGTCGCACAAATCACAAGCCCTTAAGAACTTCAGCGGAGCCCTTAAGGCCTTCAGTGCCGAAGCCCGTCTGGACCAGTGTCCCAAAACTATTTCTTCCGTCAAGGGGCAATTGTCCAGTTTTTCAAGCGCAGTCGCGAGCCCGTTTCTTGCCACATTGTAGCAGGGACAGTCACAGAGGGGGTGCTTGATTGTCTCCTCGCAGCCATAGTTGTCCCAAGCAGGGCTGTCAGCCAATCCAATGCGGTAGGAATAGGCGTTCGTGATTGCCACGCCGAGCCACAGGCGGAACAGAAGTGTTGCTTCCGCTCGTGGTAACCCTGGTGGAAGACGGAGTTGCAGACGTGGATCCAATCTGTAGAGGCGTGCGTTGCTGAAATCACTGGTGTTCCACAGAGTCTGCGTAAGCTCGCGTGCGAGGGAACGAAGCTTTGTGGCTGCGTCTGCTCTCGACAGTGGTGTTGAACGAGTACCTGGGTGGAGGAAAAATCTTCGTGGAATAAGTTTGTGAAATTGCCAGTCCCTTGATTACTGTGATTTACCGTTCTTAATCGCTCCCGTTTTTTTTTTTTAATTCTCACTAACAATAATATTTCAGGACAACTGGGTCGTATATCACAGCAAAGTAGAGATTTCGTAGTAAATAAGAAATGAGGAAAACAATGCCAAGTGGCTGTTTATTTTTCTGTGACAAGGTTCTTACATGATAGCTTACCGTTCTTCTGTGTCCATGTCTTTTCAATGTCTTTGACGTAAGCAGTAAGGCTATAATGTACCGATTCACGAGTTTTCTTCTTTCTCTGAACTTGCTCTACGTGTAGACAATGGGCAGACAGTGATGATGTGCCGATGTCGTAATCATCGATATTATCATATGTGTTGACTGCTAATAAAAGTGAATGATTCACAAATACAGCAAAAATATTTACCAAGTGTCAGCAAATACACTAAGTGGTTGTCACAATCGGTACGGGTGATCGAGCCAAAAAAGCGCGGTGTAATAAATGAGCTTAAACGCTGTTCGCCTCAAAATGCGTTTAGCTTTTCTTAATGCCTAAGGAAAATGATCTTTGCAAGGTACAGAATAAGAAGTGTCTGGCTCAGAGTGCGCTTATTTTTCTTCCCTTTGTTAACCGAAACAACAACTATACAACTACAACAACAACAGTTGGCTTGACAGGTTTGCTGATTTGGACGCGGCGCTGACGAATTCGACATAGCAAAAAACGTCATCAGTAAAAATCAATAAAAAAATACGCAGCTCCTATAGGGAGACTCAGCGTCGATATCTAGCGCTCATATGCCGAATGCGCATATTGAATTTGCATCAAGACAGCGCTCACCCTTGTCCTCCTGGCGGTCTGTACTCGAAGTCCTTTGTAGCTTCTGCCTTTAATAATGTGCACTAGCACTCGCTGTGACCGTAAACAAAGCTGCGTGTGTCTTCTCACTGAGCCCCAATAATATGCCTGAACATTGCTCTAAAGTCTAAACATTACCGGCATTCAGAAGGACGGTGCCCTAATGATTCTCTGCAATTTCGCAATTACTAAATAAGGTGGAGCTGCAAACTGGGGTGAAGGTTCTTGTGTTGCATTTTAAGCACGCTAAATAAAAGGGGGGCATTGTGTGATTGTGCATATCGAGTATATTTTTCATACTCAAAAGCGATAAGCGACACGTTAAAGAGTCCACCATATGTTTTTAAGCGAAGCTTTATAGGCTCACGTGTGTCGGGGTTGGTGTACTCGTACGCGGTATCATCATCAGCACTGGTTCGAGCGTCGTCGTCTTCTCCTGCTGGCTCCGTTGCCGCTCATCATTCCAGCGTAGAATTTGACTTCTCTTCTGTCGTCGAATTGGGGACGCCGTGTTTAGGGGGGTATGAGTCATTGCTTAAGGGGGCATGAGCCATTCATTGTCTTACTTGACGGACAGATTTCATTTTTAAGCAATTTAGTTTCGAAGAATCGCTAGCAGCAATGGCGGGCGCATGCTGCTTACCACGCTGCCGAGCAAACTCGAGACATCGAACGCAAGCGACAACAGTGACTTGCAGAGAGAAAGAATAAAACATTTATTGGTGAAAAGTTAATACACATTTTGTAGTTGGACCTCCTGGTCCGGAAGACCATTAACTTTTGCCGCCGTCAGGGCTCGGTTGACCAGGGCTTGTTGCTGTTCTGGGTCCGAGCTGGACAAGGTCGCCTCCCACTCGCCTATCGTCGGATTATGATCTTGCGAGACATCGGGCTCAACAGGCAAATCGCCACAATCGTCTTTATAGGATCGATCCCCCCATATTAAATGTCCGATACCATGCGGCATCCAGTGTAGCCGTGCGAGCCTCCTGCAGAATCTAAGACCATGCGTTTCCAATACCTGACAACGTTTGCATCGTATCCAACGAGTCACCGGACTATGATGTGTGCAAAGTGCCTGAGTCAATGAAGCACAATCTTGTTGCTTGTCCCCAATACGACTGTAAGAGACAGGCATTGACCTTTACATTAGCGTACATTAGCTGAGTGAAAAAGTGTTAGTGCACCTTTGACCGGACATAATATCAGCAAAGCGATCCATCAAAGCTGTCTTAAAATTGTTTAACACAGACCCTAATTCGATGCCGTGAACGTGTTTGTTGTCGCATTCTGAACTATTCATCGTCATCATCATTTCTCATACTCTTCTTTTTTGCGTCCCTCGAACACAGTAGCAGGCTATAGAGTACAGTACCTCAGGCCGATCCCTCTGCATTTCCTCTATGAAACTCTCCTCCTCCGATTCTCTCTCCCTCTCTCTTTCCCACTGGCATTAGGAGATACTCAACTAAAATAGACAGGCACGTACAGATAAACAAAAGTGCTAAGTTTGTGGTCTGGTACGCCCTGCAAATCACTTCATTACGCGTTTCTCATCAAACAACAAAGTCACCATACATAAACACCCCCCCCCCCCCCTTTACGAAAACAAATTAAGAGGACTTGGAAAAGTCACGGCCAGCAAAAATTGCGCTCCCTTGCCTCCCAATTTAAAACTCCCGTATCCAATAATGCGACATGAAACATATGATCCCATATAAATACCCGTTTATCTCATAGGTCGTATGATGTTATTGGATATAGGGGTTATGGGTAATGCGTTTTATTTCAGTAAGGCTGTAAAACACACATACTATTTTATTCAAACGAAGTCTTAAATGGTGAATTAATGTTGTCCGCATGTTCTAGGAAACGAATAGTGTTACCTCCGGCCGTGCAGGGTTTTCTTTTTAACACGAAAGTGTTTTATTCCGGGGTCCACCAAGACTTCACTGACGTATTTCCGTCACGGAAATACGTCATAGAACATAATACAAAGAAAGAAACCAGAAGAAAAAGTTCCACAAACATGCAAAATTTGGGAATCGAACCCACGACCTCTCGGTCCGCGACGATAGATCGCCGAGCGTTTAACCCATTGCGCCACAAACGCATTCGCAGAGAGCTACACAGACGCGCCTTATATATCTAACACTCCTCCGTGTACCCGCGCTCTTGCTCGGGGCGGTGCCGCCGCCTATGAGCAGAAAAGAGAAGTACTGCATTATGACACTAAAGCCCGGGATACATGGAGCGAACTTTCTCGACGAACTTCACGCGTCAAGTAACGACGCGGCGACACGACGCAGGATGTTTGCTGTGTTGCAATACATGCGGCGAACGCCGCCGCGCGTTGGCCGCCGTGTTGGCGGCGGTCCCGGCCGCCCGCTTCGAACTGAATTTGGCGTTGTCCTTGTAGAATTCACTTAGTTGGAAGCAAATGACTGCGTAAACGGCTTTCGCTTAGTCTCAGGCCGCTTCGACGACAGAGTATTATGGATAACCTTGAGTAGTTTTCGAGATCACTTCTCGTTTCGAACGCGTCTAAGCCTAGCGAAAGAAATATCCGATGCCAACGCCATCTATCGGGGAAGTCGGGAGATAGGCATGACGACAGCATGTGGCCTCTGAGATCAGAAGATTTCTGTTGAAGGTTGTTGTAGAGAGCTTGCACTGCTTGTCTGTTTCCTCGCAGATCAGCGGATATGGGATGTACAAATACAACGCGATTCCTGAGAGATCATACTAGGAACTACTCAATCGGTGCAGAGACATGCAGACACGGCAACACCAACGCGATTGCAGACGACGCGAAAAGGCGCGCGCGCGCGAAACACCAGCATGCATTGCGACCGGAACTAGTGCCTCCTGATTGGCTGTCGTCCACCGCTGCGCGCTAGACGCTTCCGGCGGCGGCGTTCGCCCGACGAAAATGTTTGGACAGGCAGATCGGCTGCGGACGGCAAATTTCTTGACGCCGGCCGTCGGACGTTCGCCGCCCGACGAAGTTCTTCGCTCGGACGCCGGTTATTCGCTCCATGTATTCCGGCCTTAACGCGCACCGACAGTGAACGCTTCGGTGGTCTCAGTACTACGACGCCTCGATGCCAGCATTCGAAGGGACGCTGGCATCAAGAAGCACTACCAACGCCACCTAGGTGGCGTTCACCGTACTCAGCACAGCGGAGCGTGGCCTCCGCAATTAGCTCTGAAAATGTTTCTGAAGTTGATCGCGGAGGCTGCAATTACGACGCGCTGTACGCGCTGATTTGACTCGGTGACGATTCAGTTACGTGCTTTGTCTTGCGCGTTGTATTAGTGTGTCAGTTACGTGCTTCGTCTTTCGCGTTGTGCTAGCGTGTGCAGCGTAGTGCAGCTTCCATATGCACGACGGTTGCTCATGGTCATCGACGTTGGTAGTCGTGATGGAGGAGACGTGCCACCAGGCGTCAGCGTGGGTGCATCAACGCCTAAGGGCGCTTTAGCCACAAAACACCAATAGACATTATATATCAATGTGCAATAAACATTACACTACTTCTGTGAAGACACGTTTCACTTTCGTGTTCTATACCGATTCCTATATAAGAGGGATCAACCACAATTTTTTATCTATGCGACCGGAATGTGATGGCTGCAGGAATGAAGTGATCGTCTATAAATCGAAAAGCCCCAGGTCCAGGACCGGAATGTCGCGTCTGCTCTATTTTTTGCTTTGTAACTATGCTTACTTTTTCGTCGTGGCTACAGTACCACTGTCAAAACGAAATAAATGAAAAGAAGTGGTGTCAGTAGAAGTGTGCAAATCGGGTCGGTAAGCAGGCAAGCGCGGGACACCGTATCCGAGATCCCGGCGTAGGGTACTACGCACCTTTCTTTTTGTCCTGTTTCCTTTCATTCGTTTTCTTGTCGTATATACCGAGTGTCGCATTACGCCTAGAAGGCGCAGCTCACTGCACCGCGCAGTGACGCTATAAGAATGAAGGCGGCCTCTGAAGAACGCTGGCAACGTGAGAAGGAGGCTGCGTGAGGGTAAGGGTTTGGGAGGGATTGTCTGCACTCGCTTCCACGCTTCCATGCTCGTCGTTCGCCCCCAGATGAACGCTGCTGCCGTCAGCATTTCCGACTCCTATTTGTTGACGTCGCACGGCTGTTCTGTATTCTCTCTTCGCACTTCCTTGACTTTCTATCTGTACTTTGTCCATCAGCGTGCACGTGCGTCTTCCAAGCCCTGCGCTCGAGAGCGGTTAGTATCCCGGGGCTTGTATTTGATTTACTAGTTTATTATGTACTGTATGGAGAGTCCTGTGCAACATGCTGCTTCTGCGCTGAACGTGATACCTTCCTCTGCTTGAGCGCTGACGGTAGAGTTTTGTGGACGTCAGCATTAAGACGACGAAAAGAGGGAAGCGACCAGAGCAAGAGGCAGCGCTGCCTAGGCGACTCGGCTCGCGAGTGAGCAACGTTGCCGTTTTTGCTGCTCATTTGGGGCCCACCCTTCGTATTGCTATTTCTTCGTCGTTCGAAATTTAGGAGATGATGAAGTACGCGCGTAGTCAGTGAGAGAAGCATTAAACAAATGGGGGAACAGTGGACATGTATAAGAAGAAAAAAAGTCACCTGTCGGCAAAATCGCATCATTCCGCTTCTTCACACTGTATAGTTGTAATGCTAGTTGCATCGATGTTTCTTCGCAGAGTATTGTACGACCATTAAAATGAAAATAAGAAATCAATGTACACGCATGTGTTGGGGCACTGATAAAGCGAATATATCACTTTTAGTGACACAATTTGTTTACAAAGCCAGACCACGGTCGTGAATATGAAATAAGGGTAGAAATATTTGTACTTTTGATCCCAAGTAAACCTGACACAACAACTTGTGTAGCGTTCTAATGCAGCAAAAAAACAAGCATTTTATGAACGAGTACTAAGCCCGTGACCTCCGACAATGAAGACAGTGTAATGCAAAAAAATTAATTATGAGGTTTTACGCGCCAAAACCACGATATGATTATGAGGCACGCTTTAGTGGGTGACTCCGGAATAATTTGGACCGCCTGGGGTTCTTTAATGTGCCCCTAAATCTAAGTACATGGATGTTTTCTCATTTCGCCCCAATCGAAATGCGGCCGCCGTGGTCGGGATTTGCTCCCGCGACCTTGTGCTTAACACCCCAACATCATAGCCACTAAGCAACCTCGGCGGGTACATTGTAGTGCTATGAAATGAGCCTGGGATAACATGGGAATAAGATTTGTAGCAATATTTCAGTTCTTGCCGATAAGCGGACATATACTCCGAGCAAAATTATTGCCCGAGACAATTCACAACTAGCAGTTTTGTCACTGTCACAACCAGCAATTTATTGCATGTAGCACGCCTTGCCTCATACCAGCCACGTTACGACAGCTATGTATGTTCCCCTCTTGCGTCGTTTCAGGCTTCTTTATTAAAATACGTGTACAATGATGAGATCAAAGTTTAGTCTCCGAGCACAATCACCTAAGGCTCCAACTTATTAGGCCAGGAACGCACGCGTACTTCGCTCATGCAAACGTCAACTATCTCTTTGAGAAGACAGGTGTCACGTCGAACAGCACGTACGCGAGCAAATACACGCGAGAGCACGCACATCAACGTGCCAGCTTTCGTTAGCAGACCTGCCAAGGCTTCCGGATTACCCGTACAACGTACGGATTCTGACCACATTTTACGGTTGTACGATTGACAAGAAAATTTCCCGGGGAAGCGTACAAAAACGCAGTTTCGCGTGATTTCTCAGGCCTTTGTAGCGCGGCATTTGCAGTTGGTCTGGTCACATACAAATATATATGTATGACACCGAACAGATACAAGCACTGTGCATGAATTTCTATATAAATTAAAATCTTTTGCGACTAGACAATTCGGAGGCACATGTGACACACAAGATGGCACAGGAGAAATACCTTGCTTGCCCTTGCAAACGCTAATTATAGCTATCAAGTAAAAGAAAGCAACATTGTACTAAAATGGTGAACTAAAGCAGTGAAATTAGTTTATTTTCAATCACCACATGACGCAGAGAACAGTAAAGAGACAGTCGAGTCTATAAGCACCGCACCCTAAACAGTCCCGTCACGACTCGTTCTCGCGTCTATTTTATCTTCATTTTCTGCTACGGGTGCAATGATGCACATGCGATCAATTTCACTGCATCGACACTACATGCGCTAGTGAGCACTCCATACGCGCTATTAATATTCATGTCCGCTCTATCGACCCAGCGCCCCAAACACGCCGGCGTCCCAGAGAATTCGCGAATCGCTCCTTTTCTGTCGCTCTACTGTTTTATGCAAGCCTGTAAGTGGGTCGGCAAGTTTTTGTTTCATCGCGGTCCGAGTGCATGTTGATTTTTCCACGTAGCTGAATGGTTTATTATTATTATTTTGCATCGTATCTGCTGGAGTTTACAGCTTGTGCAGCATTGATCCGGTCTCATACATAGCAATTTTCTTCTTTTTTTTCTTTTTTTTTTTTTTTACGACCGCGTTATCGCACCTTTCGGCACTGGACACTCGGTGCACAGCTACTTTGGCAGTTCATTAGAGGATTAACGTACAGAGAAGAAATCTGGCGTACTAATTTCCAATGGCATAAGAAAAAAATTATAACCGCCAAAACATTTGCCTCGTCATGAGAATATCGACAGGGAACGTGGCTTGAAACAGATGGCATTAAGTTTATCGCATGCTCTTGTTTCCTCGCTTTGAGGTACTTGTTTTATTCAACTAGCTTCAGGGCTTTCTGAAGCTTATTCATTATGCTTTCATTGAGCAAACAAGAGCTGAGATCGAGCTCGTCTCTCGTCCGCTATGAATGCACGCACACACACCGAACTAAGCTCGGCGCGGCGAAAGTAAGAATGCATTTTCTATGGCTTTCGATGATTTGGACACTTTCTTTTTATAATAAAGGCTTAAAAAACGCCCTCGGCTTTCTCGGGAAAGTGTGCTGATATATTATAACAACTCATTCATGCGGACGTAGAGAGAGAGAGAGATCTGTACTTATTTGTAAATGTATATTTTTTGAAAAGGGGGAGTCTTCCAACAAGGATCCCGCTATTCGAAAATCATAAGCCATTCTACTCTGTGAAGATGAATGACCAGCGAAGCTGTTTAGCACACAACACAGAGGTGACACAGAATTTTGAACAAAGGAAAAAACATAATTATTATTGTCTTGATCGGTGGTCAACGTCACGATAGCTACACACACATTCTCGTATCACCTCTGTTATTATCCATCACCTCTGTTATTATCACCTCTGTTATTATTCCATCATATTCGCATATAGTCCGGACTCGGGAGGAGCAACGCGCCTGCGAAGAGCAACGGCGGGAACAGAGACGAGAATGCAATCGTTACCGGCCGACGGCAAACACCACCGATGAAGATCGCGCACAGAACGCCAAACGCATGCGGGACGTCGCTCTTCGTAGGCGCGTTGCTCGTCGGGAGTCCAGACAATACGCGGCCTCCCCATTACGACGACAGAAGAGACGGGAAATTCAAAATTTTCACAGCACCTTAGCGTAGCGAGATCGCCTCACGGCGGAGAGGAGACACGCATGACGGTGCCGCCACCCCGGGAGGTCGGAAGGAAGCCAGGTGCGCCTGAGCTTGGAACGACGACAACGAGAGACGGTGTGAGCCTAGGCATGGCCGACGGCCCGTTATTGCACTGTCTCCGGGATCGGCCCATGAGACCGGAGTTTTTGTTCGCGCACATGAAAATTTCACCGAACCCTAGCCATCAACAGCTTCACTGTAACACATTAGAGCTACCACGGTACAGTAGAAGGTCCGCGATTACAGTAAATGAGGAATGAAAGAGTAAACGATGTAAATTTTATTGCGATAGCAATTGTACGGGCGCTCAAGGCGCAAGAACGCCGTTGGCGCCACCATTGTCGTGCTGTCCCACTCAATTGCGCATGCGCCGCTCACGCGCGGAGGGTAGGGGGCTTCCAGAGTCGCTGAGTGCGCTTGGATGCAGCAACGACGAAGCGAAGTAAACTCACCGTCAACTCTAGCGTCGGTGATGGAGCCAGGTCAGTGTGCTGCCTTCCGCTGCTAGCATAAGCGTCGTGTGCACGCCGCTATAAGCCCACTAGCGTTCCAGCTGAGCTGCTGTGTGCATGCGCTCCTCTGGACTAGGCTTTGAGGGTCGCCGAGGGCCACAAACTCCCGGCCACCCTACGCGCTCATGAGCCCCCTCACAAGTAGTTTTGTTACATAAGGCTCACGAACAATACATGTTTACCACCAGCACCTCTGAGCGGAACGCGCTGTAAACGTCAAGTTAACGTTATCTAATTATTCGCTGGGCGCCAACTATCGCGAAGGGTTTCCAGTCGATCTCATCTCGTGCACCGTATAAGTGCGACGCCCGTAACGCCAGTGGTGACTCTCCTGAGCACGACAGCTTTGTGAGACGCCTGGTAGCTGTCAGGGCGCGGTTTCTACTGCCCCGCAAGGAGTTGCCTTGCGGGCAGCGTTACACCAGTATGTCGCACCTGCACATAGAGCAGTGTCCGCAGAGTCCAAATGCAACGCTAAGCCTTTCTATCTCTGCCGAGTCTTTGTCCTTTGGACGAAACTGACATTTTCTTTTTTTTTTTCATATTACAATGCTCGCTGGTCATACTCAGAATGGCTTATTTGTTGGATCTTGCACGCTGTCCACATGGCTTCATTGGTTTTTCACACTTGAGTTATGTATCTAGCTCTTGCACTCCCCTCAACCAGTTGTCCTGTAGCCAGCACATGCAAAGTGCCGTGACGTGTAAGCCCACATTAGGCTAAAAATTGAGTTGCACAGTTCACGGGCGAGTTTCGACATGGTTTTACTCGTCTTTCTGTGGAAATATTTGAGACGTGTTACAGACGGTCAACTTCTTTTGTGAAGACGCATGACTGTATAGTATGAAAAAAAATGTCAAGAACATTACTATACAAAATATCATAGTGGGATAGCTATGAGCACTGTCTGAAATTTTGAGATCCAATTTCCGCGTAAGGATATAGCTAGAAATCTTGAGACCAACGTTAGTCGTTATCCAGTGAAGTTCGACTACCCGAAACTGCATTAAGAGCACTGTCCACCATCCACGTGCCGCGTAGGATGAAGAAAAAAAACGAACAAAGAACAATGACCAGTATCCTACAGGACGACAGTTTAAGTAAAAACGTTGCGCAGTTTTCGAGACTTGCATTTCGCAATCATAGTACGCACGTTGTAGCCATACACCCGAAGAAATGCATGCATAAAAATGTCTTCGTCGAATGAAAAAGAAGGGCACTCATGAAGTCAATAAGACGCTCACTCCTTCTCTAGTCTTGCATTTATAGAATTACAAAGTAGGTCTACAGCGGTGTCTCGGAAAATAGCTCCTGAGCCGAGGTCTTTTAAAATGAATGCTTAATGGTGTACAAACTAAATACAAATTAAGCAGCCAGCGTGGACGGGAAGTGCCACATTTACAAGAGCGTAATTAGATAAAGTATTTCACAGGGTGCAAATACGAGATTTTTTTTCTTCTACTTCCTTTTATTAGATTACAGGAGACAAACACCAACCCAGACTTTTGTGCTACACCGTTTTTTTCTGCACCTAAATCACAAGTATGTGTAGGTACGGCCTCATTTCTTATCCGTTTGTCCCCTAGTGCTTTCCCTTGGGCTGCGGGACGCTGTCGCATTCTTTTGGTCTTCCTTGTTTGAAATCGTTTCGAGTCCGTTTTAAAGGCACATATACTGGTGCTTCAGACTATCCGCTCAAGTGACCCACTCCCGGATATGTACTTTATAGTGCACACCGTGTAGACGCGAAACATCTCTCATATCAGAGTTATGAATAACTATATATATTTTTTCTCTTTAGATTCATGCACGTGGTGAGTGAATTTTTGGCTAACTGTCGTCCGACACCCACATATTGTAACGCGAATATAACGACCTTGGTCAATTCGCACTAAAAAAAAACGAATGTAAAAGGAAAGGCAAGTGTTTATAAGCACCTGTACTCGCGCTCTGAAATTTTGCGCGCAGACCAGAGAATTTGAATATCTCAGTCTGCAAGGGATGCTGCATGACAGCTTTGATCGTTGGCACATAGCATCGCCCTACCCGAGTACAATTCTCGCCGTCTCTCGAACTGTTGCCTGCGAATTCTCGATCCTCCCCAGGAATTTCCCATCACATAAGGCCCCTCACGTACTGATGAAACGTTATTGCATAGCTGGTGGCTGGTTGGGACATTCACAAAGACCTACATAGTTCCTCATTTAGATGGGTGACACACCTTCGTGTGGTAGCTGCGGGTGGAAGGAGTCTTTCCAACATGTCCTCTACATCCCGCCCCAGCTATGACGACCAGCTCCTTCTACTCCGCGCTACGTTAGGCCATATGGATTGCAGATCATCCTCGGTGGCGAAGATTCTCTGACCGAGGCCACATGCGTTGCAAGCCAGGAAATAGACAAGTGAGTTACCTCAGTCCCCGAAGTCGACCGACCTCGGAGAGCGACTGTAATTTCGATGTGCACTTCTTGTTCAAGCGACCTCCTCAGTGTTTTACATGCGTTCTTTCCTTGTTTTCGTCGATTAACCTCATTCCCCTGGGTACGCTAGAGAACCAAACGCGTTTTGTTGATCTTCCTGTCTTTATTCCTTTTCCTCTCTCTCATGTAAAAGAATAAAAGGATCCGACGCACATCTACTATGAAAACTCTCGTCTACCTAATAAAATAATGACGTTTTCATTATATAAAAAAATGGTATTGCTGCAGTAAGTATTGACATTAAGTATTGGTATTGCTCTGTGGCCACGGGGATAAAGAGCAAGGAATTGAATGAAACATGATTAAGTGCGGCAATTGAATAATAACTGAACCTGCCGCGCTTGTCAAAATGATCCAGAAGCGCTGTTATTGAAGAGAAGACAATCTATCAAAAAATATCGAAATGATATACATTCTAATGAATATTTAACACTCCGCTAGCTTGCGAGGCTAATTATGTCATATCTACTACCAGGAGAGGCGTTCGTCCTGCAAGACGGCAAAATAGGCTGCTGATGATGATAGATAAGGTTAACAATAGCAGCCCATATTTATAAGACATTTTTGCAATAACAGATGCCAGCAAATCATGATAGCAAAACTCTTATTATCGAAGGTGGCTGGTTAACACAAACAAATAAATCAGTTCGTAAATTCGGCCCAAAGTGTTTGCCTGATACATGCGTCGTGCGCTCTTAGTAGCATTCACCATCGCCATTCGTTGTAGCCAGGTGCCTGCAGTGATATATGCGCCGAAGAATGTGAAGAGGAGAAGCAAATGCTTCTCAAGAGCTGGGGAGAATAATTTATTTTAAGTTTCGATCATAATACCACCCGGTTCGTGGCCTATACCCCACAGTGGGTTGTGTCATTGATTGAGACATCATCATCATCATCATCAAGAAGCGTCACCGGAGGTATTTTTCATCACATGGTGTCCACCGATTACATCATCAACATCATGATCATCAGCCTATATTTATGTCCACTGCAGGACGAAGGTCTCTCCCTGCGATCTCCAATTACCCCTGTATTGTGTGACCTGATTCCAACTTGCGCCTGCAAACTTCCTAACTTCATCACCCCACCTAGTTTTCTGCCGTCCACCACTGCACTTCTCTTCTCTTGGTACCCCTTCTGTAACTCCAATGGTCCACCGGTTATCCATCCTACCCATTACATGACCTCCCCAGCTCAATTTTTTTCTCCTAATGTCAAATCGAATATCGTCTATCCCCGTTTGCTCTCTGATCCACACCACTCTCTTCCTGCTTCTTAACGTAACTCACTAGATATGAAGTTGTTGTAGTTGTTGTAGTAGTTGTAGTTGTAGTTGTTGTAGTAGTTGTTGCAGTAGTTGTAGTTGTAGTTGTTGTTGTTGTAGTTGTTGTAGTAGTTGTAGTAGTTGTTGTTGTAGTTGTAGTTGTTGTAGTTGTAGTAGTAGTAGTAGTAGTAGTAGTAGTAGTAGTAGTAGTAGTAGTAGTAGTTGTTGTTGTTGTTGTTGTTGTGTTGTTGTTGTAGTAGTAGTAGTAGTAGTAGTTGTTGTTGTTGTTGTTGTTGTTGTTGTAGTAGTAGTAGTAGTAGTAGTAGTAGTAGTAGTAGTTGTAGTTGTTGTAGTTGTTGTAGTTGTTGTAGTAGTAGTAGTAGTAGTAGTAGTAGTTGTTGTAGTAGTTGTTGTAGTAGTTGTTGTAGTAGTTGTTGTAGTTGTTGTTGTTGTAGTTGTTGTTGTTGTAGTTGTTGTTGTTGTAGTTGTTGTTGTTGTAGTTGTTGTTGTTGTAGTTGTTGTTGTTGTAGTTGTTGTTGTTGTAGTTGTTGTTGTTGTAGTTGTTGTTGTTGTAGTTGTTGTAGTTGTTGTTGTAGTTGTTGTTGTAGTTGTAGTTGTAGTTGTAGTTGTAGTTGTAGTTGTAGTTGTTGTTGTAGTTGTAGTTGTAGTTGTAGTTGTTGTTGTTGTTGTTGTTGTTGTTGTTGTTGTTGTTGTTGTTGTTGTTGTTGTTGTTGTTGTTGTTGTTGTTGTCGTCGTCCTGAGTGGTTGTGGCGCATACCCACAGTGAGGAAGTTGTTACAACCATCACACTTCCTCTTTCTTTCATTAACACCATTCTTTCCTGCAAAAATTACTCTATCGTTTTTCATAAACTTACAGAAGCCCCGGCTAAGCACGCATCTATTAGCATATATTCAATAAACATGTATTTCTAGAAGTACACTCAGTTCGCAAGCTTCATCTGTAAGCTTCATTTATTAGGCAGTTCTGCCAGGCCTTAGTAGACCTAAATTTATTCCACTTTAAATTTGTGGAGCTCACATTTGTGCTGCTAGCAAGACAATATTTTCCTTTGATGAGTTGGATGCAACGAGGTCAAATTAAGGACAGGAAAAGGGTACATCAACCACAGTGTCTCTCGGAAAAATGTTTACCCATCCCAAACTACAGTAATAAAGCTGGCCAGCAACACTTGCCAGGCCTGCCAGCCCACAGTAAACAACGCCTTATTCAGAATTTCCATAACTATGAAACACAGAAGGGGGAAAGCGAAATCCCCGGAGTGAACTCACCCGAATGTTGTAAGAGCATAACGTAAACTCCTTTCGTGGTTTCGATTGAATGAGTATTAGTATGGGCGCCAAGTGTATCAAATTTCCAATTATGAAAAACAGTATCATGGAAAGCCTGATATTAATGTTCGCAAACAGGCTTAGAAGCTGTTAGTGGTAGCATTCGAGCGAAATACTGGGTCATCCTCTATCTTGGCGGATCGACAAAAATTTCCATGCAGCAGTGTACTGAAGAGATAATTAAATTGCTGTTCAAGAAAGAAAGAAGAAATAGAATATTTTTAACGATCGTTTTACGAGCGTGTCATGCTGTAATGATGGCAGCGTGACTTTTTCGCAAATAATTTTTCGCTCTGCTACCTCACGTATCACTACAGAAAAGTTTCCCTGTAATCATTTTTTGCATATAACAGAAAAGCCGGTGCAGGACTATTGTCTTAAAATGACTTTTATTGCGATAGCAATTATATGGACACTTAAACCGGATTTCTGCCGTCGGCGTCGCCGTCATCGTCGCCGTCGCCGTCGCCATGAAGTTCCCTATAGATAAAATCTTCGCCGCGTGCCGTATGCCCGAGCGGAAGCGTGCGGGAATGCGCGCTATCACGGAGAGCGAACGCACTCAATCACCCACGCGCAAGCAAGGAAGCGGGAAGCCAGCGCCGGAGGGAGCGGGGGGGCACTTCCACTCTGCCAACAACCGCGCTCGTCGCTCGCTCGCACCGTCTCTTATCTCCACACGGCTCTGACCTTTTCTATGCGCTGTGCATTCGCCGCTCAGTTTCCGTTGAAGCGATAGACCGCACATACCTTCGCCCGCTGCGGCGTATATGCGCTTGCTGCCAACGTTTTGACAGTCGTTGTCTGCAGTCATTCAGTGTGATCTATTCATGTTTGTTTGTGCGCGGTCACACCACAGTTAGTAATAGTCGGGCCACATTTTCCAACGCACGCTACACATGCAATGCTGCCCGGATCGGCAGTGCAGAGCTACAGGTGTGTCCCTTCGCACGCGCTGCCCACGGGAAGCGCTTCTCATCAACACCACCGTTTCACACGCACCTTCTCGGGGTCATCGAGTCTCTCTTCATGTCGCTCTACTTACGCCGCAGCACACCTGCTTACTTAATCAGCTCATGTTTACTACAATTCATATTGCTACCAAAGCCGCTCACCTTACTTCGTATGACATTGCTGTGTTGCTATCGCATTCATTGCTTCGCCCTTAGGGCGAAACTGTGACATTTTTTAAACAGTTAAAGCTGGTCGTATCGAGATCCACACGATTCATAAATACGCATGTGCATAATGCGAACCGAATTTGGCGTTATGCGTCTGATTCACGTCAAAAGCTGAGTCCGATTCAGAAACACAGACGCCACCCCGACTCAATTACAACCTAAGCACGTTTTTCTCATTCTCCCTTGGAAGAAGACTTTCTATCCAGAGCACGAACATTAAACGAAAGCTCGTTCTGCTTGTTATTCTTTTATTATTTTGTAAATAACCCAGACACAGTGAGAGAATTTACGGATATTTTTTATGGTAGCAACTCACGTAAAGCGCGACTGAAGGTGTTAGCTGCAGAGGTGCATTAAAAAATCAGGCAAGTTTGCACTCGGTCGCGCAAAGCTTAGGCACAGCGAACCTTACTGGCTGTTACTAACAAAAAAGAATACAACCTCCAGCCAGCCGCCACTTGTGCCGAGCAATGTGCCCATGCTCGCGGGCTGGCGTGCTCCACCGAAAAATCCGATCTGCTGCGAGCTCGCCACTCCACAACCCAGCCCCGCCAGACTGCCCAGGAAAACCCCATCCGGGTCCTCCTCGCTGGCAAAGTCGTCCCCGAACGCTCCACCATCCGAGTGCTAGGTGCGTGGCTCCAATTCAACCGTCGCGCCACACATACCCTCACACTCTTGCGCAACACAACGCTACAAGTGGCCCGCATGATTGCCCGTGTCACCACCGGCCGCCATGGAATGCGGGAAGCAGATACTCTCAAGCTCGTTCGAAGTCTGATAGTGAGTCGAATCGTCTACGGCTTCACGTTTACCATAACCTAAACCAGCAAGAACGCGACCAAATTGACGCCATGATGCGTCGGCTCTATCGGGTGGCCTTAAAGCTCCCCCCTAGCTGGCGCCCCAACGAGCAAACTCCTTCCCATGGGGGTACATAACACCTTCACGGAGCTATGCGAAGAACAAATGGCCACTCAGCTCCCGCGCTTAAGGCTCACAGCCACACGCCGCGCCCTCCTGCAGCTCCTCGGACACACTGGTACCCTCCGGGAGGCAGCCCGACTCCACCTAGTACCAGATCATGTCCGCTCAACACTCACCGTTGCGCCTATCTCCCGCAACATGGACCTCCTACTGCACCAGGTTGAGAGGAAGCACGAGTTGAGGCCTTAGCCCTCAAGTACGGTGCGAACAACACCATTTGCTACACCGACGCAGCACTGTATGACACCACCCGCACTCAAGCGGTGGCGGTCGTCCTCGACCACCACCACAGGGAGCTAGCCAGTGCCTCCCTCCACTGCCGGAACATCACCCAGGCTGAAGAAGTTGCCATCGCACGTGCCATCGCTCACGGCAACAAGCTAGGTCGGTCGTTTCACGTTCTCACGAACTGCCAGGCCGCCTGCCGCAACTACCTGAAAGGACGTGTTTGTCAACTTGCGCGCAATATCCTCCTAATGGCACATGACGCTGGCGAACAGCTGCACATTCGAACAACTCCGATCAGGCATAAGATCATATGAACACCTGGCCACGCGGGGCTGGAGGGAAACCAGGCGGCGGACAGGGTCGCTCGAGGGTATACAAGCCGAGCACCCGATCACCCTGCCCCTGAGACACCCGTTCCAGTACCGTGTGACTATTCGTCCATTCTAAATTATTATAACAGTACCCGAAGCAAACTCCCCCCCCCCCCCCACCAACGCTCACTCACCAAAAAGGAGGCTACTAGCTGGAGACTTATCCAGGCAGGTGTCTACCCCATCCTCCACCTCCTCAGCAAAATCCACCCCACGGCATACCCTTCACGCTGCCCGTGGTGTTCCGAGAAAGCCACTCTATTCCACATTACATGGGCGTGTCGTGCAATTACTGCCTTACTCCCATCCAACACCCCAGCGCTGAGCGGTGGGAGTCACTGCTGGTCAGCGAGGCCTTGGACGATCAGCTTAGCCTGATTGACCGGGCACGCAGGGTGGCGACGGCGAGCGGAGCCCCACCACCAGGCCAAGAGCCTCCGATCTTCGAAGACTCACCGCGAATCTTACCATCGCTCAATAAATACGAGCGACAGCATTCCTGGCATGCTACAAACGCAGGCAGGCTAACCAAGGTTGGCACAGTGCCAAGAACGCTGCTGCTTGCCGACGCCGAACGCGTTGGAAGCTAGCCGCTCGACATCAATCGGCCAGCTTCGCTGTGTCTTGAGCTTTGCGCGGCCTAGTGCGAGCTTTCGCCTTTTAAATGCGAAGTATTTCTTTCCAGCGGCTCTGTCTGTTGTACCGCGTCCCACACCCCCACAGCGCATGCGCGTCCCCTCCCCCTCTCTCAGCTCTCCTACGCTCCCCCCGCTTTCTCTCCTCTAGGAATCCGGAGCGGATTCAGGTGGTGCGACAGCTGCATACTCCGCTGGGGGCGCCACGGTAGTTCCGCGGTATGAAAATGACGGAGTGCGCGCGCCTCATTCTCTCTCCTGTGCAGCGCCGTGATGAGTGCTCGGGCAGCTGCCGCGAAACCATCTCCCGCTCAAGCTAACCATCTCCCCGCTGCTTCGCATCCACACATGGTTCCCTTTAGCGGGAAATTGAGTAATTTTTTCTCCTGGCTCAGCGCGTCACTGAGAGAAGAGAGGCAGGGAGCTGGCGAGGAGGATGCGCACACGGTCTGTTCCTCCTTCTCCTCCGGGTTGTCATGGCTACCACGGCTATGCACCACAAATTACGGCTGGCTTAAACACCTTCACTGTTACAAAAGTTAGAGAAAATCAAGTAAAGTTAGAAACCTGAAAGATGTAAAAGCAAACTGAATCATCGATGCATAAGAGGCTAGGTAAGGGCATTAGTACGGGTAATTTAGACACGCGGCTGTGCTACGGCTTAATGTTTATTTTTTGAAGCACAACGCTTACATACTTTTAGGGGCGAAGCACCTTAGGGCCGAGCCTTGTCCCTCCCTCGTCTTCGTTTGATGTCGTCGTTTGCATGGAGTCCGCTAGGGGCGCTGCGGTGCACAAAAGCATTCGTTCGCGACGCGCGCTGTCTTTCCCACATCAGCCATGGATGATAAGGGTCGGTGCACAAGGGCGTTCGTTCCCGACGCGCGCTCTCTTTCTCTCTTCAGCCATGGATGATAACGGTCGCTTCTAATAACGGCGCGCCCGCTATATATGAAAAGGCGAGAGTGGCGGCTAAACTGCAAGCGGAGTCGAGAGCTCGTAAAGCTGCTGCAGCACGGCGACGCCGGCATGCGGTCCCGGACCTAAAGGCTCGCAAAGCTGCAGCAGTACGGCAACGCCGGTAAGCGGACCCGGAGCTGAGGGCTCGCGACGCTCGCGCTTGAACCGAGCATCGGCACCACCAACCTCAGGTAGAGAACGCTTCCGGCGTTTTGCTGCCACTTCCCGCGCTCTCACCGCCTCTGGGTCCGCTTGCCGGCGTCGCGCTTGAACCGAGCATCGGCACCACGAACCTCAGGTAGAGAACGCTTCCGACGGTTTGCCGCCGCTTCCAGCGCTCTCGCCGCCTCTGGGTCCGCTTGCAGGTGTCGGGGGATTCACGGCTACCCGAATGATCCCCCCGTGCTTCGCCCCCTCATCATCATTCCCTTCGTGGATATGCGGTCTCCTTTTTTTAAAATAACTCCTCAAAAGTACGTACCTAGCTCACTGTGCTTTGAAGGTCAAATGTACACCCGTACCGTGGGGGCCGTCAATTGTCCAAGTGAAGTTTCAGAATTCACATACAATCAAAAAGCGCTCTGACAGGCCGTATAAGTGTAAACATATATCAAAACGTTGATTAAAAATAACATGTTCAGGGAGCGGGTGGGTGGAGCCCCTAGTCCAGGGCTCCACTGGCTTGAGCGGTCCGCCGTGTCTGGTCGAGGAGCGCTAGTTGCACCTCCCGATCCTCGCTGGCGAGGATCGGGAACCACGCTTTCAAAGTTTCTGTGCTGAGCACGGTCTTGGCCAGTGTCCCAGGACCCTAGCCTCCGACAAAGGGCGTTTGACAAGCCTATCTAACACACTTTAAGGTTCTTTCCTGGGCGCGCTTCTTTTTTTTACATCTCTTTTCTGTATTCTTTTATTCCCTATATACCGCATTTCCCCAGCACAAGGTAGCTAGCCGGTCTAAGAACTGGCTAACCTCCCTGTCTTTCTTTCTTGGCTACTGTCTACTTTCCTGTCTACTTGCCGCCAATCAAGCCGCGACTTCTTGTGCACCCGTTGTACTCGGATGGTGGGTCAGGTGGATTGGTGAGGACTATAGCCTTTGGCGCCGTGAAGTGGGAAAGAAGGGGAGAATGTACAGCCGCATTTCCTAACCGACACAGGCTCAACAATCTTTGAACATCGAGCCATTTCTTTCACGGTATCACATAGAAACCTTAAAACTTTTACATGCAATTATTAACTCCACTTGTGGTCTTTCTGATTGTAACTACGTCACATTTCCAACCTAAGTTGTACCTGTAGCTCCCACGCCTTGAACATATCACCTATCTTTGCCCGTACTAACACATTCAAATACAGTTTTTTTGCCACGTACAATTGAGCTATGGAATTCTCTTCCCGGCGACATTCGTTCACTATCACTAAAGGATTTTATAGCTACCACCACTAAGCACCTCGCTAACATGTAAAGCGCTTTCTTTTTTTTTCATTTTTTGTGTATGTATATGTTTTTTATTGTGTAGCAATGTATAATGTTCCCACTCCTGCTATAGCCCTATATTGGGCTGCAGTATATGTAAATAAATAAATAAATTTGTGAAACAGGAAGCAAAACCAAAATTCACAAACGCGTTATATTGGAAATTACTAACCAAAACAATCGATTTGATCGCATGCAAACCCCGTTTCTGACTTCCTCCTTTCACTCCACTCACCCCCCCCCCCTCCCCCACCTTTCCCTACCCTGTCGCTGCCTTCTGTCGCGATCTTGGTGCCTGTACGGGGAGTGAACGCGAGTGGTGATGTGAGGAGCTGTTGCCTGGCGAACGTCAGCCGCAGCATCCCCATCCCCCTTCACCCCTTTACTCCTGTGCGACGGCGACAGCCCGTTGTTCGGCGGAACGATTGATTAGCGCGAACGCCACTAATAGACGTTTTTCCATGCGGACGAAAGCTGCGGCTGGCTTTCAACTTCGTGCGTGCCAAGGATGACTGATCTCCAGCAAGCGTGCATATAGAAAGAGAGGGGGGAGAGGGTCCTGAAAGCCTCGTTCCCTAGCCCAACCTTTGCTATTGAAAGTGAGCAGGTGTCTGTTTATTCTGGATGCGTTCGAGAGATGCGTTGCGCGTTCCACCCCAAACTAGAGAGGCATACTCTAGTAGTGGAAGGCACACAGCAGAATAGAATTTCACAAATGGCAACAGGGGAGTAGAAGTCATGTTATACACGACAAACAATACTAGCATTTAAGAGGAGCTCGTTGTATCGGCATCAGTTTGGGAGTGCAAAAAAAAGTATTTTTGGAGGTCAATGCAGTTGTGAACACTGTGTATAGTCTTAAATAGCTTTAAGTCGTCAGCATATAGAAGGAATGAAGAGTGTTGAATTGCTGACAAAATGATATTTATGAACAGTAGGAAGAGAATAGGGCCAAGAACAGATCCTTGAGGAACTCCGCTAGTTACCTCATAGCTTACAGAGTCCATTAATGCCACCGAAGCACGATATATTGCTTAGGTAGTTGCTTCGGTAATAAGCAATATTATTTAGATAATAATATTATAATCAATCATTTATTTATCGTGCCCAGGAACAACCATGAGGTCTAAGTGTCGGTGCACATGTACACAGAAAAGGATATACAGCATCGGAAAATCAGTAAACAAAACAATGAATAAGAAATAACAACCTTGAAAATAAAAGTGCAAATACAAGAAGGCGAAGAATTCATACATAACAAAAAGGAGGAGAAGGGAAGTTGAATATCTGAAACAAGGAGACAGTAACGCAAAGCTCAGAACAGCATAATGACAGTGAATAGTGAAAAAATATCAAGGTCATGAAAGTGGGTGTTATAAAGACTGTATTCTGTGCATGGTAATAATCATAATAATAATAATAATAATGTGTATTTTTCATTCCGAAACAAAAACATAGATAGAGAAGCTGCAGAAAAAGATGTCCTAAACAGCTTGACAAAGCTGCAGCTCACGTTATCTAAGCGGCAAGGAAAACAACAAAGTTGGCTATGGTTTTCCGCGTGCACTGGCAATACACATGAGATCATTTATTTATTTAGCTTATAAATGTGAAAAAGGTACTTAAAGATTTATGGCAAGAGAGAAGTGTCAAGTGACGTGCAGTTTTCATTGTTATGATGACAAAGGGTTTTTTCTTCCTCTTTTTTTTTCGTTGCCCAGAGCCATAGGCCGAATACGTGGTGGGCGAGGTGCTGCGCAGTGTGACCACTTGAGCTGTGCTCAACTCCGTCCTCTCAGTTGTTTCTGTAGCCATGTATCATGGAGCACTTTAGTCAGCAATAGACTGTGTGCGCCAGTAAAGTTCATGTTTGCCTGTGTGCTCATAATACCGCTCAATCGAAAATATCCGCTCCGATGGACAGAACAACTGCCTCCAGATATTTACAGAGATGTAGGTTCACCCGACATTACCGCAACATTTCTTCTCCCCATCATTGGCAGTGTGACGCTCCTCCCCTCTTGAAGTGCACGAAACACTTGCGTGCTACACGTGCACTTTAGCTAATGTGACAGAGTAGAGTAAAGACAGTACATCGAACTGTCTCGTGCGTTTCTGTACATAGTTGCGGCGTTGCCTTTATTTGCTGACAGGTATTACATGACAACCTTAACGGCCCCTGCTAAAGTTTTCACTGTTACCATGCTCTGGTTTGTGATGCAACCACCGCGGTGACTAAGTGGCTACGGTGCTACGCTGCGCAGCACAAGGTTGCAAAATGGTATGCCGCTCATTGCGTTTCGATGTTACTGGGGACGTAACGTGGAGAAATTGTAGCGTTCTAAAAATTTCGTGAATGCGAAACAGCACTAAAAAGTGAAAATAAACACATAGCTCAGTACACGCGTCTCTCATAGTTCACAGATCACGTTTTGGAACGTCATAAATGAAGTAATCTTGTGTCTACTGCTCATATACAAACTCGCAGCGATCAGAAAGTATCTGCAACAGAGGCACTGCTGAGCTGCTAATCACTACATCACGTAGAGTTTCCTCATTGAATTCCTCGTTGACCTCGTTGATAGCAACGTATATATATATATATATATATATTTACATGACCAAATTATTTATATTAGTATAAACAGCGCGAATGATCAAGCTTTTCGGCAGCCCAAGCTGCAGCCTACAGTTTATGGAAGTATGTTGCACTTGAGTGTAGTGAGTGCATAAATGAGTGCATGCGTATACGCAGCGAAGTTTCACTTTTTGCAGTTATCACATTTCTACAGCTTTCGTTATCAGGTTTATGTTATAGCAAAGCCAAGCGCTTCTTCAGTAGACAGGGCGAAACACATCGTTGGCACACCTGAAAAATTCATATTTTAAAGCCCTGTTCTTTGGGTGGCTCGACTACTGATTGCAGGAAGCCTAGGAATATCAATGCCTCGACGATGGTTTCGTTGTTCTTCCTGCTCACGTAACTTTGGATAAAACATGAAATAAATATATACCGTATAATATTGAGTAAGGGCCGCACCCCTGTATCAGCCACTCCGCACATTTGAGAACCCGAACTTTGGAAACAAAAATCCAAATGAAAAGAAACGTGTTCGGTGCGCTGAGGCCACGCGCGTGCATCAGCGAATTTTTCCGCGCAGCGGATGGCGAGATCGGCGCTATAATCTCTGACGTCCTGGGCGCGGCCATTACTGGCTCCTCCGTGGTCCTCCGTGGCAGCGCCAAAGTCGCGCGCGTCATCTTTTATTGCGATAGCAATTCTATGGACACTTCAGGGGCATTTCTGCCGTCGTCGCGACCGTCGCCGTCGGCGTCGCCGTGATGTTCCGTTAAAGTCCACGAGTGATAACATCGTCACGCCGTATGCTGCATGCGCGAGTGAAAGCGTGCGAGGGTGAGCCGAAGATGGCTGCTCAATCTCTCGTGCGCAAGACAGGAAAGCGGGGAGGAAGCGCATCGTCTTCCGTAGCCCGCAAAGCACCGGGGAGAGGGGAGGAAGGGGGGGGGGGAGGGCGTTCTACTACGGTGGCTGCAGCGCATAGCGCGACCGCGCGCGGCCGCGCGGGTCTTGTTTTTAAAGCGATCTGCGATGGGAACAGAGCGCGAGTGCTGATAGCTCCGTGTGCGCTACGTTTTCGCCACTTAGTTTATGTTGAAGCGATGCACATCACAAAAGTCACTTCGCTCGCTGCTGCGGCCGTGCTTCCTCATGCCAGCGTTTCAACAGTGAGCGTTTAACAGCGAGGCAGATATGATCATGTTTGCCTGACACCGTGCTCGTTAATTTAGTTCGTAAGCGAATGGTTACAAGTTTATACGGCCAATAAAACTACTATCCTTACTTTGTATAGCTCAGGCCGACCTCTCTGCCTTCCCTGAATGAAACTCTCTTTCTCTACTAATCTGTTAGTGCAATCGATGCTTCGCCTTTCGGGCGAAACTGCTACTTTTTTTTGTGCGGCTAGTTTTCGCAGCCAGCTCAGCCACCTTCTTCGACTCAACTCTCAGCTGCAAGAGTCCACAATGGAGAGGAAGCATATGATGGCGTACGACGCTGCATTTTGGTTGTCGCGTACGCCAAGGAGCACGGCAAGTGAGCAGCTGGTCGCAATTTCGGCGTCAACGTGTGCACGTTAGTGGTTGATGCAGAAAGAGGAACTTGCCGAAACGAACAAATCTAGGAAGGCTCAACCTGGGAAGTGAGAAAACATGCAATTTGACGGAACTAGTAGCCGGAGAAATTATGCCAAAATGGTCCATTTCCGTATAAAGACCACGCCTCGTAAAAATCGCGATAAAAAGAAAGTATGGCCCTTACACGAGTCTATACGGTAGCCATGAATGCATAAGACATAATGATAGCTCATGAGCCAGTGTATGTTTCGGAGAAGCTAGGCCCTTTGATTGCTAAAATGGAAGACGCATGACTGTCAACAGTGTATGTGCCTCTTGAATTAGAAAGAACAGCCTTTTGCTGATATTAAAAAGAGGGGAAGACCTACTGAGCGAAGTACTAGGCAGTCATATAGCGCACGTACAAACACCGCTTTTTATTGAACTTGAATTTCCCATTAAATTGATCACTGCATGAAGCTTTCTTTTTGCAGTTTTGCAACTGCAGAAGCTTTTTTTCTGAGACGTCATTTATACTTGCTGGTGGTTTCTAGTTGCAAAACACATCCCACACATACTATGTCAGCTGCAGCTCTTATCAAGAGGTTTGGTCAGGGGTGTCACTGTTTGCTCTCTTTGGTTTACACTGTTTACAATCTTAAGCACTTTGATTACTCTGCACAGTACGTTGTCAGGTACTGCCTTATCCTTGTCATCACTGCGCAGATGATATCTCACCAAAAGAGGAGCGTCGCAGTGTATAGATTGACCAGTGTGCATGCAGTTGCACAGCCAAATTCCGTGCTCTATTATACGTACGTCTCGCTCATTACGGCCGCTATAGGACTCAACGATCCACGCAAATGACTGAGTTGGCAGCCGCTTCACGGGTCGCTTGTCAAGTAGGCTAATAGCTATTTACAAAACACACTGCGGCTGTAGCGGGGAAGCTGAGCTCTGTACAACTGTGCTGTACTGTATTGTATATCTCCGCAGCGGACAGGGCAGAACCTATGACAAATGGATTTGTACCGAGGGAGGCCGCTCTTTTTACTAACAAAAATAAAAACACGGGAGTTTACAATCTAGCCAACTACAGCGTATTAGGGCGTACATGCGACAACGCGAAACAGTCTACTTCGTGCTTGGTGAACGTTCACCCATCACAGGAATTTAAAGTGAAAACAGAAATCTCTACAGGGGGCGTGTCCTTGAGCTAGTTTTGAAACAACTCTCGTTTTTGTGTTGTTGAGCCCTGACTGTCATTAGGCAGATTAAAAAAAAAGTTGGTTAGCTTGTTCAAGAAAGCAGGCTGGTGTTCCTAGGCCGATTTTCTTAACATTACGATTTATATCAATGGAAATTGGGTTGCTATTATTGTGGCAAAAGTGACCCCTTGCTTAATTTGCATGTATGGAGCAGTTCTCTTTTTTTTGTGAGTTAACGGAATTTTTAGGAAACACCTGTGGCACAAAGTGCAGGTCTACTCATTAAGCTGGGTTACTAGAAAAAAAATTCAATATTACTTGCGCAAGAAATCAAGATACATAACTAATTAATAGCAAGAATTTTAATCATCAAGTTTCAACTAACCGCTTTATGGCACATTTTGAAATTTACGAATCAAGGTCAGTGAATTCTCAAGACACGTCCAGATGGAGGGAATTTTCAAACTAACACTTGTTTTAAAATCAACGCCGTCAAGCTTGAACTAAAATGTCCTCTTTTTTCTAGTTTGAAGCAAATAGCTGCAACTCAAATTTATTTCATTGTACATTTTAAGAACACATGTCTCAAAACTAGAGTGATCCTGAGAATTAATTCTAGGATGACACTCCTTGCGAACCACCTTGATACAAATCGTAAATTGCAATATTCACGATATTTTGGTAATTTGTTGATTACGCATTACAATTTCTCGCGCATATAATATTCGCTCTCAGAGTAATTCAGCACGGTGAGTGCTAATTCAACTGTGCTGCATATGCCACACGTAGTTTTTTCTTATTTAGGTCACCTTTTAAAAAGAAAATCATGATTCATTCCACTCTGTAAAGGTGGGTGACCAGCGAAGCTGTTTAGCGCGCGACACAGAGGTGACACAGAATTTTGAACGAAGGTACGAACATATTGATTGTCTTTATTGGTGGTCATTGTGATGATAAGTATGTACACGCATTCGCGTGTCACCTTTGTCATTAAATGTTTCCGTCACGTAAGATAAACAATGACTCATAACCCCTTAAAGGGATACGGACCAAAAGTTGGCGGCTGGTTTTTTGTGTCGGAACAAAAGTTGAACTGTTGAAAATGACGGATACAACAAGCTGGTTTCAAAAAAAGAACGAAAAACATCTTTTTTTGTGATTTTCTGTTGCACCTTGCCTCCAAGTGGCCACCGGCAGAAGCTGAAATTTGACGTCATAACACCCATCCGCGCACACGCGTGCGGCCAAGGTCGGCCACAGCTGTCGTAGTGTTTCCGGGGGTGTCGGTCCCTTGCAGCATTTGTTTAACCCCTTTCGGCGATCTTCGCACGTGGTCCGTCTGAAACATTATCCCCGTCGGCGCTCCACGCAGGTGGTGCGTCTTACATGCGCCTTCCCGCTGTAGTCGCTTGGTATTGACGCGTTCCTCGCGGCGGAAGTAAATGCCCAGACATTGCTGTTATAACAGCATCGTCGGTCGTCACACGCCGTCGCACACGTTTTCCAGAGACGTGAGCGTGCGTAAACTTTGGATACCAGGCTGTCTGCCATTACGCCTAGCCTGGAGATCTCTAAAAAATGACTTCATTTGCGCGGACCACTTCGTCGACGATGATTATGTGACCAGCCTGGCTGTGCTGAAAAGCCTGGGCATGCCGCTCAAAAGGCAACGCCTAAAGCCTGACGCTTTGCCATCGGTCTTCTCACGAAAACGCAAGGCAGAAATGATCAGCGGCGTGTTTGATAAGAGGAGGCGAAAAGATGGCGGTACTGTTTTCGTTCACTTGCAGCCTTCTTGAGCAATGTGAGGGCGAGGCTGGGCCGAGATGCCCGAGGCTGGGCAGGAAGGCAGTGTCGTCTTTTAAAATTTTGGCAAAGTATAGTAAAACAATACAAGGCTAGTGCGCGAGCGCGACTCACGAGATCAGTCCTTCATGGCAGCGCGGCAGACACACACACAGCTCTGCTTCTCCACAGGATAAAAGCGGAGAAACGGGGGAGAACGCCAGACAGGTGCTGCCATCTGTCGGTCGGCTGGCGAAGTGGACGTGAGAGTCTCGGAGGTACTGGCACAGAACCCCCCATACAAACTTTTACTGATACCTCAGAGCAGTTGATCACGCCGACGGCATAAACAGTCATCCACGCAGTGATGAAGTACCCCGCATCTTCCTCGCCTGCGTGCGCTCTTGAGAAAGCAAGTTTACAGAGGAAATAAATAATTCTTGCACAAGTGTATGGTGCAGAGCGAAATCTTCGCGGTACGGTTCGCGAAAACCTGACCGGCACTTCCACGGCCGCCTGCTCTTCTTCGTCGCTTGACGCGGAAGGCTCGTAACTGTAAGCGGTAATATTTCTTGCCAAATTGGAATGGTCCTTGAGATTTCACAGCCTGCCGTCTAGGTATATCTACTGGATGATTGGATTCAGACTGTCGCTTGCGCTGAAGATACGCACAGGCGGCCCAGCCGGCGCGTCATCCATGGCGAGATTGAGCGACCAAGCGCCAGCGAAGCAGCCGAACCCTCGCCTAGTCACGTGGTACTGCAGCGGTGAGGCTCCGAGCGAGCACAGTTGCGACGCCTCTCCACCGCGGATCACGTGGCGTGACGTCACACCTGCAAAACTTGCGCTCCCACGGCTCGCGCTCCAGCACCTCGGGCTCCGATGGCTCAAGGTCATTCCGACGCAATGAATGACCTTGCGAGACATGGCGTAGTAGAGCTTTCTCTCTAAAAGTATTCGTTTACTACGTGCAAATTCATGTGGAAGTTAGCAGCAATAAAATCTTTTGCTAAAAACTTTATGAACCGGAATCTCATTTCACTAAGCAGTATTTTGTGTTCGCAACGCTTTAGCTAAGAATACTTTAATAGGATAGTGAGTTGTGCCAGCTATTAGACGATTATAATTTTTAGTAAGTAGTCTTATTGCCATCTCCGAATTTTACGCTTCTCAATGAGAACGCTTTTAATTGTTGCGCACTGTATTGTCGCGCACTGTGCTTGTGTTTCGCCAAGCACATCGAGACAACTTCTTAAATACGTGAATATTAGCTGCAGTAATCGACATTCGGTAATACTGTCAGACACTGGTAAACGACTGTTGTGTTAGTGGCCCGACATGGCGGGGCTTTGGTGCTTCCTGGATATTGTTTATATATTACCGAGGGAGGTTGATCCACTGACGGAAATTTGCACGATGTCTTCTTAGTCGTCGCATTTTTCAAGCGAAGCTTGCATTGACTCACAAGTGTCGGCGGCGGCGATGGTGGTGTTGGTGTCACGTTAAAACCCTATCGAAAACCTGTTGAAAACTCGCTTCTCGTTCACTTGGCATATACCAAAATTTGCATGGAAGGGTACGAATGTATGACTAACATGACTGATATGTAGTGACGTCAATAACATCACATGCTCGTCAGTTACGTCACGATCAACGATTAAAAAATCACGTGTGGCGCATACCCGCATTGGATATGCGGGTATGAGCCAGGGGATGCGGGTATGAGCCAGGAGATGCACGTATGAGCCAGGGTAAAGAAAGAAAGAAGGAAGGAACGTAAGGAAGAAATAGAGAATGGAAGAAAGAAATCACATGTTGCGCATACCCACATTGGATATGCGAGTATGATCCAGGGACAAGAAAGAAAGAAAACTGAGCTGCTCCCTGAGTAGAGCAGGTGTGGGAAAATCTGCGCTGGCGCTGGATTACGTGACGCACGCGACCAATCAGGGTCGTTTGGTGTGTCGTGGGGAGGGAAAGGAAAGGGGGTTGGTGCGTGCTCCGCCGGGCTTCCCTCGCCTCAGATCAGTTTCGGCGTCCGAATGGGAAAGTCTCGCATGGTGCGTTCAGCCGAGGAGCAGGCTGCGTTTGAGCAATGGCATCGCGAATTTGCCCGGGAAAGGGCTCGTCGTCGACGAACCGATTCTAGCGTGAGGGCTTCCGAAGCCCAGGTGAAATGTCAGCGAAGAGCCACCGACCCTGAGTTTAGGGCAACGAAGCGGAACGCCTGCGACCGCGTCGTCTTGCCACAAGCTTCGCTTCCCCCCCATTTCTCGACAAGTAAAGGCTCTGAATTTTTAGTACCCTTACTGCTCCAGAAATCAGGCACTGTTGTATAAAAAGTTTCTAGATCCCAGAATAAACTGTTGCAACTGTGGATAAGCAGCGCTATTTTATTAAAGCGCAGCTCAATGTAAATTAGCATGATTCGCATTCGGATGCTGCATGCGATAACTTTGACTGTGGTAACTTTTCGTGGCCAACCAGACAATTATTCTAGAAAACCTCTCAACCTTTCACCTATTGTTTTCACTCTCTCTTGCTTTGATTATACCGCTATCGAGTTGGGTAGGACTCAGGAGCTCGCCTGTAGCACTCCGGGCCGTTCAACGAGCCGAGGAGGTGGCGGCCAGGCACCGCCTGACCTCCGTCAAATTTATTTTCACGTTAATAAAGTTGCTTCTCTCTCTCGCTCTCTCTCCTGTAGCCGTCTGCTGATTGGAGCTGGAATATTGATTGATTGATTGATTGATTGGTCAATGTTATTGCTATATACGAGGCTATTCCGAAATGCATTATACAGGACGAGGTCCTGGAGTTGGTGACTCAATTGAGACCTCCCCCACATGGTATACACTTTTGATTGATTGATTGATTTATTCATTCATTCATTCATTCATTCATTCAATCATTGGTTCGTCCACTGATATGGAGTCACGAACGCAGATACATCGAAAAGTTGCAACTAGTTGCATTTTTCAGCGTTTCCTGCAGCCCCGCCTCCTCCCCCAGATCATCAGCCCTTTCCTAAACCCTGCTTTAGTTCGATCTGGACCCTGCCTGTCGCTTGTTTTGGTCACGCATGAATGCAAGAATTTGGCCCTGACAACGTCCCAGACGGGAGAAACAGGGATAATAGCGGCGCATCCATGAACTCGCCGTTATAACAAAGCGCGGCAATTAAAGCATGACGAATCTTTCTGGCGGGCACTAAGCGCTCTGTGACCCACGCGCTGCATTGCAGCACAACTTGCGCTCTTAACGCTTGACCTACCAAGCGTTTGTTAGAAGTGAGAGCAAAAGTTCGTCTCGGACAAACAAAGAATGTCTGCTTTCGTAGCTCCAGAGTGGGTGCTTAGTGGAGAATTGCTGCTTGTAAACTACCTACCCCATCCTTACATTCTATGTCTGTCGCAGTTGGGCCGTTGGAGTACATCACCGAAACAAGTGGCGGAACTGCTTGACGACCCGACCTTCACTGGCTCTATGCCAGCTTCTCTGATTTGTGACTCCTTTTCATTTCGTTGTGTTCCTTGCCTGCGTTTCGCTTCCTCAGGTTTCTGCAATACTATCCTCCTTTTTTCTCCTCATCCCACGCTACTGGCGACGTCGCTTTCGTTTGCTTGAAGAGCAAGTAAAAAGTTTATTTATTTTAAGAAGACAGGCCATTGCTGCATCACTTGCAGGTTTTGTCTTTTTGTCGTTCGAATATTAGTTTTGGAGGCGTGGAAGGAGCGCACTTGGCCGTGTCACCAATGATTCAGCGATATTGGTGGGGTACACACGTATGTTGCCATGCAATCATCTCTCTCTCTCTCTTTCTCTCTCTCTTTACTGCGCTATTGAGTTATTAGCTCGAATTCCGGCTGTCTCTTTTAACATCTATATCAAAGGCGTTCTCAACGAAAAAGAAATGCTGATCATAAGTTTCGCTCAAACTAATAAACCCCATGGCCGTTATACGGTTTTCCAGTTCACAAAGTGTTCTAACGGGTCACAATAAATTTAGTACTAGAAAAGAATAAATCTCATGTTCTCGTAATTGAAAGTACACCCGCAGAGCACTACAGAATGAACAAAATGTACTGCCCTTGTGGCTTACGAGAACCACCAAGTGGGGCGTACGGAAGTTAGGCAATTTATATATGACCTCCGAGACTTACGACGCGGCTCACTAGCATGGTTCGGTGAACCCGATCCTGGGCCCGAATTCGCAAAAACTTTGTACGCTAGAATTCATAGTAAAAAATATTTAGCAAATCCGGATGCCAGACATATCATTAGCGAAGACGGTCAGCCAATGGCAAAGCGAACTTGCGAAAGAAATGTTTTGTGAATCTGACCCCTGATCCGCGCACCTGAAGCATACACAAACTTTAGGCCTCCGTTTACACTGAAGTCTCAGGACAAAGTTCCTGACTCGTGCATTTGACACTCCGCAAGACTTCAAAAATTCTTGTCACCAATAGCACAAACCACCAGGCCCAAAGTGACAACAGTTACCGATCACTGCACAGTGGCGTTCAAGCGAAGATCAATGTAAGGCCCTCTTTCCATAAGGAATAATTAGGACTGGTGTACGAAAGTTTAGTCGGTCTCGCGAAGAGGCACGTGTCGTCGGAGCTGCTTAGCGCAGTCATTGGCTCGGGTCTGTTGTTTTTTATTTCTTCCGCCACAGCTAATTTACTTCGTCAGCTGGAGACATTTGTCTATGTAGTATACGTAGCTAGAGAAACGGCTCATTAATAGAGAAGATGTTCGCGTATGAAGGCATAGCTTGAAATGGAGGAGGGTGATCAGAACGTGAGAAGAAAAGTCAGCCGTTCGTGAGGTTTGGTGGATGTAGTTGAAGTGGCCAGGTACTGAAAGCTACCTGAAGACAAATCGATGCCTTCATTAGCTGTTTTTTTAGAAATTTGACTTAGTGTGCTTGTCTCAGTGCTTCGAAAAGTATTTACGTTTTTTTTTTCTTCTGTGGAATAAACTGGAATAAATGCATAGCCTTCTCTCGTCGACCTTGCTCTATCTCTCCTTCCTTTCAATTTCTCTTGGCTTTTGAAGTCTAAAAGTCAAGCAGACTAACTGACTCTTTCATAAAATGCACCCCGAGAGAAACCCAATAGCAGCATTTAGTGAAGTATTTTTTTCCCACCCAATGTATTATCGTACATTTTCTTTTTTATTGTATATTTTCTGCACTTTCAGGCCTTTAAGGCTCCAGCTGTCGTCTCGCTGGCTATAACCGTTATCTCACTTTCGCAGAGCAGTTCGGCACTGCAGCCGTTACATGGTCAGGTTTCACTGTAACCATGGGTTCAGCCTTCACTGCGAGCAGTTAAATAATAGAGCAGCCCTCTATTCATTTTAATTTTCCGCAAATTCTATCGCACATCGCCAATTGAGCAACGAAGCCAATGGCTGTGTTACCCGCGAAATCTTCGGTTGGGTTCAAAAGAGCACTCCGCACGACGATCAACAAGTTCTTATAAAATTAGCTGTCAAGGACCACATTTGCTTCTTGCTCTATACGTTATACAATTCATGCGTGAACAATGGATTAACAAAAAATGTTTATAAACGTTTCAATGGGAGCTAGTGTGTATGTCATAACTGGGGCGTTATAACGTAAAGCTATTCCAAACTTTTCTATTCGATTTCTGCAATCAGCCGTCCCCTAATGGTCAAACTTTTTTCGGACCACCCAACTTAGCTTGTCTTTCACGCGACGTAAGGAAAACCGCGTAATCTCGTCATCTGATATGGCGTGCGAACACTGATTGTGCATGATTAGGATGAACAACGAAAAATAATTATTTTTTGATTCTACGCTTTTTTTACCATCAGCCCTCCGCTATTGGTCAAAAGGTTTCGGACTGTGCACACTTCGCTTGTCTGCCTCGCGATTTCACAAAATCACGAGAACTCACCGATGTCAAAGTGACGGGTACGAAGTAAAGATGCCGAACAAAACTGATCTTTTTTTTCGGGAATAGCAGGAAGCTGCCCCGTTCCGAATTTAATATAAGATGGCTACCCGCCAATCGCCGTGACACTGGCTACTCGGAGCTGCCTGGGAGAAGGGTTTACTTGTGCGCCATAAAAATTTTTGCATAGCATTATAACGTTGTCGATCCCTTCCGGCAGGTACACTACGTCGCTCTGCCAACATTTCTTTGTGAAGGATTCGTTTTAGCTGCTTTTTACCGGTCCGTTGCACGCCACCGCGATTTTCTACCAGACACCGAAAGCTAAGCAAACAGAATCGGGCCAATGGCCAACGCCGGCGCTACCCTCCTCATCCGGTTTTCTACTTTCACAGGGCTAGCCCGGCCCAAACCATGATGTAAAGAACTGAAAACTAGATTGTTCCGAACTTGCAACAAGGCGCGCGGTTTTTCTTGATGAACGTTAGCCAAAATCAGTGCCTCGTGCTGGTTATCATTTATTAATTGGTTTGTGCCATAAAGACAATCACAGAGAAGACGAGGAGAGCTATAGCTGGAAACTTCCAACAGGCGGGGTGCAAAGCGCCTGTCGGCTCTAGAACAGAAAAGTGTACATAAAAAACAATGGTAAGTAGATTAAGAGGAATAAAAAAATACTAAGAAATGTGAAGGGGGCGGGAAATAACACAAGAATACATTATGCATGTGATTCACATCTTCATTGGGTGGCACATGGCAAATGGTCCACAACATAGCACAAGCATTGTAGCAAAATGATGGGCTATAACCGGGATTCCAGATTTGTCACGTTCCAAAATGATACAAGGCTTGATCGTGTTTGGATGCACAGGCAATAGGAAATATAATATCATTCATTGCACCACATGATAAGCTACATGATTGGCAGTCTCCGTAAAAAGCAGACCGCTGCGTACTGAAGGAGGGACAGTCCAATATTAAATGACTCGGCATCTATATATTTCCTTGCAGGAATCAAAGGATTCGCGGAGTACCAGGTTTTTTCGCTGTCATATTATTTAAAAAATACATTTATTATTCAAGTTTTAGGGGCCTAGTGTATTTATGCATTTTGTCATTGATAAAGTACTGTCTGGCATATAAGTGAGCCTCTGACTATATTTTGGTGCATTGTAAAGATAACACATACAATCATCTTTACAACAACTATGCTGCAGACCGTACTTCTGACCTCAATGGGAAGTTGTGTACTGTGGCGGTGTGAGCTTTTAAGACATGAACAGAGTAAATCACACATATAAGCAAAGCTCGCAGTGATTTAGAATTTGGCAGTCGCAAAGCAGAGCAACAACAAAGAAGTGCGTTACATTTCCACATCTTCATCTGTCTTTACGAGAGAACATCAGTGCAAATGTTATTTCATTTCGTACATTTGTATCCGCTCCTAAAGTGCACATTACAATTTTGCTCGACCGGTCTTGTGGCCATTCGAATATGTTTCTTGAAGTTTTATTTTTCCTGGGTATAAAGCCGATGAAACAAAGAAAGGAATTCAAATTGTGAGAAACGCCGACTGATTTTGTATTACAATAGAATCCAATAATTGTTTAATCTACTTCCTTTCAAGACACTCCGCCACTTCATTAAGCTCTTGTATACTTTCAAAAAATTAAACGACTGGAAAAATATAAATTTACGTATTTGTGCATACAATGAACTAGCACCGAAACGCGTGTAGATGTTATCGTTGTGAACGTTAGTAAAAAAATGCTGTTACCTTGCAAGGACCTATTGTAACTTTGCATGCAAACGTCCTCTAAAAATTAACACTCGTAGAGAGCTGTCGGGTGGACGAAACATTCCATTGAGGCTTTTTTGCCTTTGAATGAGATTCATTCTTGATTTTCATAGTTTAGAAATTACATGTCATGAATAAGAATTAAGAATGGTGTACTTGCCCACAGCAAAGAAGCCCCAAACAGTGAATGAAAAGTAGCCTACATCACATATGTATTGTATTCTTACAGGCATACAGCGAGATAAAATCAGAACAGAAGCATTTACCGCACTTAGTGTGACAAGGGGGGCCTGTTTTTGAGAGGCCGCCAATGTTCTTTTTTTTTTGCTCTAGAAAGCCGTCATCACTAGGGCCGCAATAGAATTACTTCTTTTCCAGAAAAAATTTAAAGTACACCACCCTTCAATGCGGTTCTCAAACCACAATCAGTTGTCACCTGCAGTAAGACTTGGCTTGGAGTAGCTTACTTACGGACAGGTAGTGGTAGCAGAGATAAAAATTAAGAATTGATCGATTGCATTAGAAGTGATATTGATGAGTTCAAAACATCGGGCCAGGTAGTTTTAGTGGCAGATATGAACGCGCACGTGGAGGATTTAGATGGATATATGGATTACAGCGGTTCTCTAGTGCTCGATCTGTGCGATGGACAGAACCTTATAGAGGTTAACAGGGAGATTAAGTGTCATGGACAGGTAACGTGGCAATGCGAAAACAGGCAGTCGTGTATCAACTACGCCTTAGTCTCGGAAACAGTCTACGAACGTCTAGACCAAATGATGATAGATGAACATGAAAAAAATTGCCTGGGTAGCGATCATAATCGGTCAACCTTATAATTTGGGAGAGATACTAGCGCAAAACATTAACCAATAGCACCAAAACTTCGAAAAATGAATTAAAAGTAAATAACAGCGATCGCAAGAAACGTAGAGAAGAAAGTGGAGGCGTTTACTACAACAGTCTGGGAATATGAAGTAGTGGTAGACTTTATGCAGCGGGAGATAAGACAGACACTGCAAAAATAAATATTTTTGGATTGGAAAGCGGAAACCACGTAAGGGGGTGACAAGGAAATAAAGCAAGCTGTAGAAGAGCTGAAAGGGGTCCTGAATCGAAGTGGAGAAATGCATTAGAAGTGAAAATAGGCTATGTCATAAATAATTTGCCGCAAAAAGTACTTCAATGCGTTCAGTAAGAGCGGAGTTATTGGCAATAAAACAGGAACTCCGCTACGCTCCCGTTCCTTCTTCAATGCCTTGCACTGCAAAGGCTACGGAGGAGTGGGGCACCCGCCGCGGTAGCTCAGTCAGCTAAGGCGTTCCGCTGCTGAGCACGAGATCGTGGGATCGAATCCCGGCCGCGGCGGCCGCATTTCGATGGAGGCGAAATGCAAAAACGCCCGTGTGCTTGCGTTGTAGTGCACGTTAAAGAACCCCAGGTGGTCAAAATTAATCCAGAGCCCTCCACTACGGCGTGCCTCATAATCAGAACTGGTTTTGGTACGTAAAACCCCAGAAAGAAGAAAGAAGCAGAGGAGTGGGGCGGGGCCATAACGCTTTGCCTTCGAAATGTCACCGTGCGCGCAGTTCAAATTTCATCATCTCCTTCTTCCTTCTGGGGTTTTACGTGCCCGAGCCAGTTCCGATTATGAGGCATGCTGTAGTGGAGGGCTGCGAATTAATTTTGACCACCAGGGGTTCTTTAAGCAGTTCAAAATTTATTTTGAATGCTAACGTAGACGCCACGACTTGCAATTTTGGGGCCTAAGACACTCTAAACAGAAGCCAAACGTGGTTGTCCTCAGCGAGCCGCGGTGCGCTTAGCCATGGTGATGATGACGATTTAATGGCATCCCATTTAATGGCATCCACCAAAGCAGCCGCGTATGCAAATGTGTTTTAAGAAGGTAGATAGATTTTATTGGTAGGAAAGACAGAGAGGTCAACCTGAGCTAGTGTGCTCTAGTCTGCTACTCTGTATTCGGGAAGAGGGATATGCTTTATTACTCAATAAAGCACCCAGAAAAGAGTGAGGATCATATCTTCTGTTGAAATGAGAGCGTTTGAGAGAAAAGTGACTTCGCGCTCCGCTTGCGAGCTCCACGCACCGCGTACGAAAGCAGAACTTGGCTGAGATCTTAACAGCAGCGCTTGCTACCCGCGGACTATGTTATTTCACCCAGCCCGAGGGGTGGTTGAGGCCCCTTTAAGCAGGCATCAAGTAATCATTGAGAAGCCAAAAAGTTGGGATTACATGAAGAATAGGCGCTTCTTAGATGGAACAGTTGCTCCTTAGATGGAATAGTTTCAGCGACGCGATAGTCGCGCCGCTACATTATCAATAAATCGAAAACATCTAATGCCCCTTTGTACACAACATAATTATACAAAATAAAAACATATCCTTTTTGCCTGCTTCACACTTAGCGCGGTCATCGACCCCGTCGAGCATGCCTTGTATTCCTTAATTTCTTAAAAGCTCAACAGTGTCAGTCACCTGTCTAAACCATATTTTTCCAAGATTTTGCCTAGTACCTCCTTTCTCTATCACAACATTGTTAAACCCGACAACAAGTTGCGTTCACTTCATTGTTTCAAGGTTTCTAATGCAATAGGCTCAATGCGTATAAGTTGGCGAACCTAAATCTCTTTGTTAAATTCATGACACCTGCTTTTGTCAAATCAAGCTATGACTGTGCTCCACTTCCATGCAATAAGCGGGAGTCTTGCAAAACTTTCTTTTCCAATTCCCTATTGTCTACGAGTACAGTCACACGTATTAGGGGAATACTTAACTAAATATTTTCAAAGAAACAAAAACTGCATCTCAATACAAGAATGAAAAGGAAACAAAAAAGAATATGGCCGATGTCAAATTTAAAGTAATGCACAAAATGAAAGCAAAATAATTACAAGCATAAAGACTGCTGAGGCTTGAGGCACACTGGTACTTGGAGTAACATGATGCATGATCAGCAAACGCAAGAACGCGTAATGCATATAAGTGATGCCCGCGCCTCCGTCGATCTACGCGGTTCCTAGAAAGGTTTTAAAAGTTGCCGCGCACTTTCGCTTCGAGAGCAACTTGTGCGTAAATTCTCTGGAGAGAAACACTCGACGCACAAGTGCTAGCGAGCTCATCACACAGAATGCCTTTTGGGCGTCTTTCTGCACTTCGTGATTTTATTACTATTTTGTTCGCTTTCACCTGTTTTAAAGTGTGCTGAATTCTAGCTTGCTGATTTCATTTTGGTTTGTCAGCACGTGTATACACGGAACAGCAGAAACCAACAAACATACTTGCCGTTAATAAAAATGAGAAAATCCTCGGCAGCAAGTGCCGCTTTCTTACACCTCTTACAACAGGCTTTGCTCACCGTCATTGGGTACATGGAGGCTTGCTTTCGCAGCTCGCATGCACGAGGTTACTAACTGCGGGCTTCTGGTGCCAGAACCCAAATAAAATACCATATATACTGGACTAAAAGGCCGCACTCATAGAAGAGCCGCACTCCTACTTGACAGATCGAAATTTGAAAAAAAAAGAAGAATGCTGCGAGAAAGAACTCAAAGCTGCCGAACGGACGATGGAAGAGAGCGTCATTGCAGCTTGAGTGCGTGCTTTTTTATTCTGAGCACGGGGCATCCGCTGTCTTCGGACATCGTTGTGAAAAGCTGTGACTTTACCATCATATCTAGCGCCATGGATGGCACTGAGGATGACTGCATCCTTGAGTGTGCTGCCGAACCGAACATGAGCAACGGTGACAGCGACAGTAGTGAGGACTATACGGGCACCGCCTGCCTGGTATGCATGCGGGAACAAATGAATGCATTAGGAATACAATAACGTTCACTCGTCTAGCAGAAATAAATCACGGGTATTACACACGACTGTAAAAATTTGACCACAATGGCCCGGCCCCGTGTAAGGGCTGCACTCCATCAAGATCGCAAAAAAGTTGGACTTTTACACGCGTACATACAGTAATTCTCTCTTTCTCTTCTATTGTTAAGGCCTACAAAAGCTATACTCTTGGCACAGCGCATGATGCCCACGTCATTATATTGTAAATTGATAAAATCAAAATAGTTTTTTTTCTTGCACTTTGTGGCTTTCCCTACACTTGCTGATGGCTTAGCTGGCCCGAAATAAATCTATTGAACATTTTCGTTTCATCCAACTCATAGTAGCTCTTGTGATGATGCCATTGTAATAAGCCATTTTAAAGCTCCTTGCACAAAACAGGCCTGGAACAAACTAGATTGTGACTGGGGACTTCCCTATACCTCCTAGAAAACCACACTTAAATAGTGAATGGCAAGTCTAAGAAGAGGTGCTTTATTGATTGGCTGGCTACCTCTTATGCTCTAAAACAACGTCTGGGATTTGGAGACACCGCATTAGATGAAATAAACTTATGGTTTGCTATTTTAGGCTGTCAATCTGCGCCTAAACATCAGAACCTGCATACTTTTGTGCTTGTTACCCACCACAATAGGGCTGGTGAGTCTAGAAATCTAACATGCGAGCTCTTATGTCACAGCAGTCGGCCACAATTGCTGAGGCAGAGCGAGAAAGCTTAATGGCATCTAGAGTGGTTAGCCTAATGAAACTCCATAAAAAAATCTCATCTGTGAAATATGCCACATATCCTTTTATCTCACATGAATACATTCGTTTCACATGTGTTCTCATGTGATCATATGAGATTTTTCGATATGCGACATTTGTGTCATGAAATTTTCTAACAGGGCAGGCTTGGCATGATACAACAGGTGAGTTAATGAGGAATGAGTACAAGAAAAGACAGAAAAATAAGAAATTTATCTAATTCCTGGAGTGCTTTAGAAGCGCTTCAGGTAATTCCTGGAATAAGGTAACACTTGTAACCCCGGAGAAGAAGCAGCAAGGTCAGTAAAGCGAACAAGGGCAGCTCTGATGCCCATCCAGGCGTTTCTCATCACCATCACTGAGAGGGTAATTAGATCTACTTATAGGTAGTGGCTGCCCGATGCGGTCGGGCAATGAACGGTCTCTGCACTGACTACACGCCGAACTTATAGAACGTCCAGACTTTCATTTTATTTTACATCTGTGTGGTTTCTCCAAAACTTGATTGTTTCATGGTGTACAAATTTATTCTACACAGTCAAAAAATGTGTAAATAGAGTGCAAGCAGTGGTTTGCGCTAATAAACTTGATACCCCTACACCTTTCTTACATTACACTAAGGTTTACATCCTTAAAAAAAGTTAACGAAAACTTCCCTTCCTTGTTCTCAAGAAACAAATCTCTTATTTTGGTATCCCCACATAGCATACCTCAAAGGCTTTACAAGTGAACACAGTTTTGCGCATCGTTTGGCATAGAAGCTCTGTGAACAATAGATGGCCTCACATGACACGAGATGGAAACCTTGCCATAAGCAATGCGTGTGAACATTTGCGACTGTTTTGCTCAAACTCCTCATATGCAGGGCAATCAACATGGAGACACGGTGCGAAAAACTAAAGCACGGCTTTTGATACGAGCACTATTACCGAAGCGAGCATTCAAGACGTGCGTACGCGACAACCAATCCAAGAGTTTTCCCCATTCAGACGTCTCCTTGCTAAGAGCGCGCGCCCCACGCGGTGATCTTCTGGAGCTGCCTTGCTGTTACAAAGTGGACAAGTATTACGGGACCCAGCATGCTTTCCCCGATCGCGTCGCCACGTACTTTCAGGCTGTCGACCTTCCTCTGCTTAAGTGAGCGGACGAGCTTTCCTCTTTCTTCGAGGCCTTTCGGGATGAAGCACGTGACGAGGGCAGGGTTCTTCAAGACGCTAAGAGCCTCGCGCCACGATCCGCAAGTGCTTCGGCGCGTACATGTTTAAGCTTACAGCGTCCATGCATGCATTACGCCTGACACTCTGCTTTGTGCCCCGAAAAGTACTTGTAATGTCAGCGGTGGATTTTCTGAAAGCACGTGTCATCTTTGCCATGGCCCTCGAAGACGAAGCCGCTCGCACCAATTATTCTATCTTCTTACTGGCTTCACCCCCAGGGCTTTGACACTGACATGCGTCGTCACAGTAGCTTCGCTGTTCTTACATGACCTCTATAGCACACCATGAATTCAGGAGGGGCTGTACCCTTTCATGCTGCTTTCCCTTCCAGATATCCTTCTCCACATATCAGCAATGGCGAATATTGCGAAGTGTCGTAATCTTCAAGATATAGAGCCGGGCATTATCGTATGTAGAGGGTGTAGCATTGTCTGGGGGTCTCACCTAATTCAACGAAGTACATAAAACAGGAAACACAGAAAACTGCTAGCATGAATCACAATTCTCTTGACAACATCGCCTAATCCATCCACCTCTCTAACGTTGCCCACGGGCTATCAACACTGTGGTTTATTACATGTGAACTTTCATTCTAGAGGAAATGTCAACAATTCTAGAGTAAATGTTTACCTCTTGCATCTCGGAACAGCTCATGGTCTACATAAAGCTGCACAAATCAAACCGTGGAGGCCAATGTTAAATAATCTGTTTAATAACTATTTAATCAGTTTTGCCAAATCTCGCAAGGTGAAGAAAGGTTCATGAAAGGGTAAATTGTCATCACCCCGAATGTAGCACGAATGTAGCACGAATGTAGCACGAATGTAGCACGAATGTAGCACGAATCGTCACGGCGTAAACAGCTTCATGGGCATTCAGATCACGCATGTAAACACTATCGGTAAGACATGTTCCTTTCGCTAGTATAATGCGGATGATCACTGCACCAACAGCGACTGTCACGAATTGCAGCATTTTCAAAGCGATGAAGATATTGATTGGTGTTGATGCCACTTCATCTTCATCGCTTGCCTAGGAGCATGGCGGGCACGTTCCAACATTACTTGCTTGCATCAAAGTGAAAAATAAACATAACTAAAAGGCGCACAAATTTTTATAAGTACAGCATGATCATGCAGAGGCGTCAGAAACGGATCTTCGTAACGAAATACTCATTTCAGTCTAGAACCACCTACGTCACTTCTGATACGATGAAATTCTGCGTCAATATGTAGTCACGGTCACGCAAAGAAGGCTATAAAATTTTAACCATATCTGGCAAAAGCATCGCCAAGCGACAGTGCTTGTGACACTCGTGCCACAGATGTTCGTGAAATAATGCGTGTAGCGAAAATGTAATTTCATATCCCAACTGAACTTTTTGTCCAAAAGCTTCACACAGCAGGCAGCCTATAGCTATAGCAGATAACGTATGGTTTAGCCCCTTTGAGCAGCAGTTGTTTGTAGCTGAAATGAAAGTGAGAAAAAATAGCATTCACACCAGGTAGAAATAAATAACCCGAAACCTGTCAAAAAGTCTACTTAGGAAGTTTTCGCCACAGAAATCATGTCCAGCTTGTCATATCCAGGACTCTCGGATTCTTAAATACTATATCTTTATCTATCTATCTATCTATCTATCTATCTATCTATCTATCTCTATATATATGTATATATATATATATATATATATATATTCTGATAATCATTTTGCACGGGTGCTTTTTATTTTTTATTTTCAACACCAACACAATTTTTTTTTAGTTATGTGGGCCTGTAGGGCACCGCTAGTATGTCTGCCCATAAGTTTTCTCTTCAGGAGATAAAATATCATTGTCTGCCGCTTGCTTGTGGCAGAAAAATGACAGTAAAATATAAAAAGATGGAGCAGGGTATGTTCGGTATTTTAGAACCTCCATCGAGGAAACAAAGTTAGGGTGCAGTCAGGATCATACATTCAATAATATATATCCACCAACGAAAGCCAAAACTTTAAACGGCATAAAAACAGTGAGTCAAAGCTGTGAGCATGTACAATTCAAACACTGGCGGCGTTCGTAGCACGAGTGTTTTTACACGCAGAAACTATGGTATCATCGGAAATCTCCACCCATCTATCACATTCACGTTCAAATAAAATCACATGCCTCTCGGAATGTCCGTGCCAGATATAAGGTGATCGAAGTCAACAAAGAAACAGACAACAAAACTAAAATTACTATGACGGCTTTGTAGAGCACTGCGTAAACCTTCGCTTCTGCCTGTTTTCACTGCAGAGTTAAGTTAGCACCTCGATTCGTGACCGTTGTAGACTCTATACGTGGTCATTGACCTTGCAACACCATTCTGCCTACCAATGAATAACGAAGAAAAGTATGTGACTTGAAAGTAACGGCGCGTAAAGAATACGTCTTTACAAAGCAGAATCTTGAAGTGCACCAAGGAAACATCGATTACTAAGGAAACAATTTGGCTTAAAAGCAAAATAATAACATAAATCTGTATTGTCGTGTTTACCAAGGCATGCTTAATAGTGGAGCATGAACTCTCTATCTTTCTCTCTCTCTGTCACATGCACGCATGCATGCTCCCTCATCTTCTCCATCCCTTCCTCCATTGATCGGTTGCTGGAACCGGCCCGACCCGACCGACCAATCAACGGACAAGCGTACAGAAACTAAACGTTTTGTAAGGTCGCTTTTGCCCATAAGCTTACTTGTTTAACAGGAAGAGCACGCTTTACAGGCACAAGTTCGACAACAGTGGTACATATTCCAACGCAAACAGGAAAAGCGAATCCTCCCGACTTAATAATAATAATAATATAATAATAATAATAATAATAATAATAATAATAATAATAATAATAATAATAATAATAATGAGTATCTGCCAAATAAAAACAGCAGCTGCAAGCACCTGTTCATAGCTTCATTACCCAAGTGACATCGACTGGTGGCAGCCGTTATGCGCTCTCTTCTGCCTTTTCTAGCTTCAGTGATCAGGTTGAGGTCACGGCGCTGCTGAAATAGTCTTATCTCACTCAAGGACAACCACTTGAGCATTGGTAAACTTGCTTGTAAGTGCTACCTCACGCTTTGTGCAAGTCGCAAGCTTCCGCGGCACGCATTTTCATGAGGGAGTGCCCACCAGTACCACAGTTTGTGGGCTTAACCTAGCTCATCCTCACAGAAACACAGGAGTAGCAGATGTCAATTCATTATGCCTTGCCGCCATACACGTAGTCACCTGAAGTGTTGGCACTTACGAGTAAAAGTCGAATTACCATGCGCTCTCACGTACATTTACTAGTAACACAAGTGTTTCACGTCTGCGGGGGGGCATCAGAGGGCCCCCAAAATTTGCTAGCATTGTCATGCCATCCCATCTCCCCTATCTTCATCTCTACTTCTCTTGCTTTCTTTCCACCAATCTTGTGCACGTGATTTCGGAAGGAGAGCTAGAAGTGACATGAGTAGCGCACAAATCTGGGTGATTTATGCTCAGTAACTTTCGTACAGTGCACAATTACGAGTAAAAGACGCGAAGAAATCGATGCACCAAACAACGAATTCAGAGCGGTAAGTGCAGTATGTATTAGGACAGAAAACTAAGCGAGTTGGTAAGCGTTCATGGTGAATTTCTGTGCAGCGCTCACACTTAGGACGAAGGACGAAGAAGAAAATACATGCACTATGTAACCGGTATGTGACGACTATTCCCACTTCAGCCGTATGTATATCTACACGAAGGTCTATTTAAAACAATTTTGGAATGCATCTACGCGTAGTAGGCGGAATAGGTCATTTTGGCCCTTTCAATGCTGAACCTCTGCGAAAGTCGCAAGCACTCTCGGAAAAGATAGAATAGGAAGACATCCCGTTTGGAATCTTGTGCACACTGCGAGGGTGAACACATATTACGAAATCATTGAGAGAAAATCTCGGCCAAGCTCAGTTCAGTGAAAAGAAAAACAACAAAAACAATGCAACTTGAGCTATATGCATAGATGTGTCTCCGTGCTTTGTTGCATTCCCGCTTCTTCCCGCTTTTTTTTTTCTGGGCCGCATTTCCTAGCGAGTCACCTGTGTGTGACGAGTCGAGTCATCTCCATACTTGTGTCTTGATTGATCAGCTCTCGAGTGTTTATGCAGGCAACATAATCACTAGCAGACGCTAGGGAATTATGAGACGTAAACACCGTGGCGGGAGCCCGTGGCAGATTGGGTAACCTACGAACGAGCGGCTGCGATAAATTCAAAAAACGAAAATGATGTTGCTAGAGAACGGCGAGGGGGCCCCAGAGAATTTTCTCCTAATGAGACCTTAGACCCTGCAAAAAGTGAGCGGCGGCCTATGGGATTACGGAACCGGAAATATAACAGTTGTTGCTTTGAAGAGTACGACACTTTGCTTTGGATCTTGATTGAGTTGACCTACTTGCCGCTGCGTCGGCGCGAAAGCAGATGACGTAACGGAGTCGGCATCAAAACGGCGACGCGCGGTGGTTAGAGATCCTTCCGGAGCAAGAAATTTCTGGGCATCTGTGATGGTGTTGTGCAATTGCCAAAGTCACAGTGGTGTCGGTAATTGAGAGGAAGTTGCACTTTTAATTTCCCACTGTGAGTATTGCGAGCGCAGTACTCACAGTGGGAAATTTTGAGTAAACCAGAAATTTCAGTAAAAGTTTAAATTGAGTAAAAGTTGAAATTTGAGTAAAAGTTTAAATTTGAGTAAAACTTTGAGTAAACCAGATATTGCAAGTAAACTTACTTGACATAATACAATGAACTATTCTTGCTTAGACTGAATCACATGCTCCCATGGGAGCATGTGATTCAGTCTAAGCAAGTGTATTGTTTCGTAGCACCTTGTGTTCCGGTCTTCTGTTAAGATCGGGTGGGCATGTGTTGTTAGCTGTGTCTTTACCTCTATGCAATCGTATTTTTGTTTCCTGCCTTTATTAAATGTATTGCTATGTGTCAGCGTGAATAAGCCGCCTTATCCTTCACTGGGTGTTCTGAGGCTCTGCCTCCTCTGCAGAGCTAAAAAGAACCTGCATCATAACGACCAAGGTACGAAGCGCCGCTTGCTCGAACAAACTAGAGGGCATAAAGGTCGAATCACTTGTAAGGTTACGCTAAACGGTCCAAGTGGTTCCCACAACAGTTATAACTTGCTGATGGGACTTAACATTTAGATATTCACATTTGACGGTGCCATGAACTAAGCGCAATCTTACAGATAATTTGAACACAAGTCACCTAGATTTTCTAATTGTAAAATCTATTATGAAATAGTAAAATTCGCTTCTCTAGTGGAGAAAAGCCTCACAATGATTTTAATTTCGAGAAAGAAGAACAATGGGATACCAACTTCCACATATGGCAGTCTGACTCTCTCTAATGGCACTCAGGAAAATCAGTGTCTTTGCGGGACAGTACCAGCACTACTCGATAAGCGCTCTTTGCGAAGCTTTTCTGTTGTTCCAACCTAGAGTTGCAGTCAAGTCAGTCCGAACGGATGATATGTTTAAGCTTATGTAAAACTGAGCGTCACAGCCAAGTCCGTCAAATCATTGAGAATATTTAATAATCTTAAGCTTATATAAAGTCCAGGATTTCAGTGGCGTCAGTAAGAATACCCAATGTTCTTGAGCTTACATAAAGCTCAGCGTAGCAGTCCAGCCAGTAAAAATATCCAATATTCTTAAGCTTACATAAAGCTCGGCGTAACACCAATCAGTAAGATTGGCCAATATTCCTAACCTTACATAAATGTCAAGTCAAGCGAGAAATAACGCCTTACAGTACAGATGCACAAACTTGCATGACATATTGGGATCAGCTTGCGTGATTCTCTTTGTTTCATGTAGATGCAGCAAACTACAGCACCTCAAATGCTAGCTAGATCCAAGTTCAATGCCGCAAAACTTCACTGCTGCTCCCCTTTGAGATAGGCGACTAAAACGTTTGCTAAAATAAATTCAAACAATGGTTTTGAGCTTAATAATATTATAGTAATGCCTTCTTTCATTTTAACCAACATAATGAATATGGTGTAACTTTGCGAGGTTTAACCCTTAATTTTAACAGCGCAGGGAGTACTGAGAAAAAAGAGGAGTCTTAGTAGCAGTCCTACAAAGAGCGCGATCAATTATTGTTTGCAGGTCACCAAAAGGGAAGGAGCTTATACCTTAGCGGCAAGACGAGAGAATTGGTCTTCTTACTTTGGCAGGAAAGAGGGAATAACTGAATTTTAAAAAAGGACACTGCTGGTACCATTCAAAACAATGAAAAGGGAGCCAATAAAATGTTCCTCTTTACATTCAGCGATTGTCGAAAACAAGCAATCCACGGATGCCCAATGTTGACAGCCTCTTGGGCGAAACTGAAGTGTTAAAAGAGAAAACTTTAGTTGGAGGCCGACTTCGATTTCCTTCTCCAAATACATACAGAACGCAGTAATGAAAACCGCTTATTTGGTATCCGCTGGATCAATCTGAATAAAATTCAATGCATTTAAAAAAAGTTGTATTCTAGGAACCCCAGGAAGCAAAATACTGATTCAGAACATCCTTTAAAAGAAAAAAAATACATTGGCGATGTTTCAAAAAGATAGGAGCACGAAGTTTAAACATTGGTACGTCTGCACCAAAAGAAATATCGCCGGTCTGTAAACTGCATCTGTTGGAGCACCTCAAGTGTAAAACGTTTATATGTAAAGTTGCAACTCATGTGAAATTATTACAATGTTTACAATAGCTGTGCAGAAGTTTTACTCACACATTAGGGGTACATTTGAGAGCCATGCATATTATATCAACTTTCTCATCTTTGCTTTATATTATTACGTGAAATTTGCAAAACTGTGATATCCTTTATTGCTGTTGAGTTAGAGTAGCAAGCTTCATAATTCGGCTTTCAAAAATTTAGTAATTTCCAAGGTTTTCTTTTTCTTCTCCATTGACGGCCCACAAAAAACTCAGTGCCATTCCACCCTGTGAATGGGGATGACCAGCTGAGCTTATGTATGTATATATATATATATATATATACATATATACATATATATATATATATATATATATGGTGATAAACTACATTGATTTAAACATAAAGACACATACCAAATTAATTCTCATTTTATATCGTCTTTACTATTTTGTCACTAAGGTAACTATAGCTATGTGGTCACTATGGTAGATGGTGATGGGTTCTGTAACGATGCTTGAGCGGGATTAGGCGCGAAGCCGGTGGGAGCCGTTAGCAGCCTCCCAACACATTCGGGCCTATTCCCGCTTCTGCTCACGCCAACGTTCTTCGTAGGCATGCTTTTCTTCCTCAGTCCGCACAATACACCGCCTACTCATTACACGGCCGGAACACAACTGAGATAACGTGCGTATGCAGTGCGTAACGTCACCAGCCAAAGAGACACACCCATTGGCTATTAAACGAAGCTGGGGAACACTGTCGATACGCGTTTGCTTTGTATCGAGGCTATGTCGTTTTCAGTCTACGCGCTCGGTCTACGCGCGCAGCGATCCGTTGGAAGCTATAGCGTAAAAAAGCACCGCAGTAAAAATTGGCTTGGTACTGTCACTAGATTCATTTTATTTCTTTTAAATGCAACGAACTTATCAAAATCGGTGAAATGGTTACCGAGAAAATTATTTCTCCGTTCACATGTATTTAGATAAGATCTGAATGACGTCTATCAATACAGACTACTACGAGAGTACTGTCTGAGCTGCAAACACTTAAACTTTCTTGTCATGGAGATGCCAAATGTTTGCTTAAAGGAAAAGGCCTATGAAACAAGAAATACAGCAATGTGGAACGTTCCTTACTTTCGTACTATTTAAGGATTTCAGATACTTCGATGTACTCCTCCGCGAATTCTAAACCATTACAATAGCAAAGGTATAGATGTGTCTCATTTAGGTGTCGCAGAATTAGCGGCTGTTTTTGTTGTACAATCTATGTAGCAACTTATTCAATGAAGTAGATTTAGCGGCTCTTGTTCAAACTAGGTAGTGTATTATCTAAGTGCAGAATATTGCAGCTGTTTTCTTTGTTGTATAAGCTATGTATAAGCTATGTAAAAGCTCTGTTTTCAGTTTTCTTTTCTGGCTTGATGTTTACTTAAAACAATGTGTCACTTTAAAAAAAGAGTGGTGTGATATTACGGACTCGCACCCTATGGATTGAGGCTAGTTTAGCAGGGCTATTAGAAGAATTATCAAGTATTGCCTGGCATATTATTGGCCTTAGTGAGGTTAGAAGAACTGGTGAGGCTTATACAGCACCGACTGATGGCCACGTCCTCTGTTACAGAGGTCTTCCAAATAAAAGAGAATTCGGGGTAGGATTTCTAGTCCAGAAGAACATAGCGGGAAAATTTATTACTTCTACAGCATGGAAGAAGCCGACCAGTGCGGACGCGGAAATTTCGGCTCCCGCTTCTGCACACGTTTTCGGACTGATTTTTGTGATTCCTAGCAGCGAAATGTGCACTATTCGACGCAGTTTCTTCTAAGGAACACGCCGATGTCTGATGTTTCCCGGTCAGTCTACTCTTTTTCAACTTTCGAGACGTGTTAGTTCGGACTACGCCGCGGCTCGGCTAGCCCTAACCGACTAGGCCTATCGTCGGCGGTGACGAGCGAGCAGGCCCAGGCCTCGCTCGTACGTGTGCGCGGCAGTATGCCCACTATGGAGACAGTCGTGGAGGGAGAGGACATCTCCCGAGGAGAAGCGAATCGCCCGGGCTGGACGACGGCCATGGACAGAAACAAGAAGGCCAAACCGGGACCGACCGTTCCGGACCGAGTCACGAGGAACGAGCAGACACGAAGGGCGGCCGCCGCACGGCCGGCCCGCAGAGCGCGGTCAAGCGCCTCGTCGCCGCATCACATTCGCATCATAGTGAGGCTGAGAGACGGCCTCGACGTGAAAAAAAGTGAGTCAAATTCGCCTAGCGCAAGCGCCAGCAATGGCGGCCTCGCTCACGCCGAACGAGACCAAGGAAGACATCGTTTGCCCGAACGCAACCCAGAACATTCTCGTCGTGTCCACGCCGACCGAGAAGAACGCGAACGCATACGCCGGAGTTCACCAGCTTCACCTAAGAGAAGGCGCATTCAAAGTGGCCGCATACATTGCGGCGCCGGACAACACGTGCAAGGGGGTCATCAGAGGAGTGGACCCCGAAATCAACGAGGCCCAGCTTCAGGCCATTATCGTGAACCAAATAAATCCCAAGGTCTTGGAAGCCAAGCGGATCAAAAACACCCCAACGGTGGTAGTGCTCTTCGACGGCATGAAAGTGTCGGACTATGTCATGTGTGGCGTAAGCCTAATACGCTGCACGCTATGCAGGCGGCAGAACGACGTGTGCTACGGGTGTGGTGACTTGGGCCACAGAGTCGACGTCTGCCCAAATCCTGACAAGAAGAGGTGCCGCGGCTGCGGAGGCAACGACCCGGCCGAAGACCACCAGTGCTCGCCCAAGTGCGCCCTCTGCGGGGGCCCACACCGGACGGCGGACGCCAAGTGCAAGCAACGATACCAAGTCCCTTACGTCCTGCGGCGCAGGAGGCGCCGACGCAGAAAGGCGAAGAAACCGCAGCTGCAAAGTCAGCCACAACGGCTGGAGAGCAGACCACGCGATTCCAGCGTGGCAAGCGCCCCCAGACGGGGACGTTCGACAACGCCGACACGACGACAGCGCAGCAGATCGAGAGGTCGCTCCCACTCTAGGGGGCGCTCTCGCTCCCAAGTACGCATTCAAGAGGGGCCGACCTGGGCGGACCGGGTCAAGCTAAAGCCGCAGCCGAAACCACAACGAAAGGTGACGCAGGTAACATTGCCAAAGCATAACAAGGAAGACCCTAGAATAGCTCAACTTGCGGAAGAAAACGCGCGCCTCAAGGCGGAGATTCAGCAAATGAGGGCGGATTTCGAATCGTTTCGGAAACAAGGTTCCACTCCCCAGCTAGTCGAACAACAGCAGCAGCAGGTGTCGCAAAATACACCGACCCCGCAAGGGGAGCAGTCGGTTCGCTCGGTCAAACGCAGGGCCCCCCCTCTGACGGAGGAGGGAAACCTGGCGGAACCCGAGTCCAGTAGCATCCTATTGGGAATTCAGCAGTCGATTAGCTCTTTGCAGCTAATGGTCCAGCAACTAGCGGAAAGCATGGTAGCGCTTGCGACAAGAGTGACACGTATCGAAGCACACATGGCACCTGCAGGTGCTAAACAAATCCAAGGTGTCAATCATGGCGAACAACGCAACTAGAGAGCTGGTCGTGTGGCAGTGGAATTGCGCTAGCTTCAAAACGCGCAAGGCTCTGCTGCTGCAGTTCCTTGCCTCACAGGCGGACAAACCGCACGTCATAAACTTACAAGATACTTTGGGTAGCGAGGCGACCCTGCCCGGATACCGGGTCGGCTCGTCGAAATTCGAACAGAGTAAACGCGGAGTGGCGACCCTCGTCGCGAACAAATGCTCTTTCCAGGAACGAGATTTGAAATTAGGCAACGTGAAAGCGGAGGCAACCGCGATCGAAATCATACCGAACGGTTGGCTGAAAAACAGCGTATTCGTAGTGAACGTCTACAGCTCGCCCTGTGACCACAGACAGTCGTTCGCATCGATAATAACGAAGGCAACCTCAATGGCCAGGGGGGGGGGGGGGGGGGGCACTAATAGTGGCTGGAGATTTTAACGCGCCAAACGAAGCCTGGGGTTACGCAAGGCCAATGCCCAAGGGAGAGCGGCTATTGGAGGCAGTCACCAAGTGCTCGCTAGAGCTGGTGACGGAGCCCCGCTATCCGACTCGACTAGTCACGTCGGTGGCGCGGGATACGACGCCCGACCTGACCTTCGTCAAAAACGTGCGAGGGGCCGAATGGCGCAACCTGCACGAGAACCTCGGCAGCGACCACTACATTCTGGCGGTGACGATCCCCATCAGGGCGGCACCACCGAGAGAATTTAAGGTCACCGACTGGGACGCCTTCCGCAAAATAACGAAGAAAGACACAAGCGAATACGCGAACCTAGACAGCCTCTTTCGAAGGCTCAAAGAGGACGTTAGCACCGCGACGAGGGTCGTCCAAACCGAACTGAACGTGGAAAGAATGGACGCGAGATTGGCTCACCTATTAGAGGCAAAGAATTCCATCACGGCCAGGTGGAAAACGCAAATACTTAATCGCAGACTGCGAAAGAAAATAGCTGCACTAAACAGGAAAATCGAAGCGCACTCGATCGAGCTTTCAAAGCAACAGTGGAACGAGGTGTGCGCGTCGGTAGACGGACAAATGAGAGCCGGAGGGCAAATGGAACCTCCTAAAGAAACTGTTAGACGACGGGCAATCCAAAGGTAATCAGAGATTGGCAATCGATAGGATTTTACACAAGGAAAAGGAGCAGGGCAAAACGGAGAGCGAGCTCCTAAAGGAGCTGGCGGAGACGTATTTGCCACTGAGCCCGTCGGGCGACGGCGACTATCCACAATACGCTGGCGCAGAGGTCGAAGAACTCGACGCGCGCTTCACGGAATCAGAAATTTGGGATGCCTTACAAGGCCTCAACGGACGCTCGGCGACGGGCCCGGACGGGGTCTCGAACAAACTGTTGAGAAACCTAGACGGAAAGTCGGTCGAGAAGCTCACTGAAGAAATCAACAGAGCGTGGGAAACGGGACGAGTACCCGAGGTCTGGAAAGAGGCCTCGGTCATACTAATGCCGAAACCCGGTAAACCACTTGCGCCGGAGAACATGCGGCCGATATCGTTAACCTCGTGCGTGGGCAAGACAGCAGAACATGCCATACATAACCGAGCATCGCGGTACATAGAGAGAGAGGGCCTCTTCCCACACAACATGGTGGGCTTCAGACCGGGCCTCTCCACACAGGACGTAACGCTACTACTCAAGAAGCATATAATCGACAGCATGACCAGAGACACCAGGGGCATACTGGCCATGGACCTAACGAAAGCGTTCGACACGGTCAAACAAAGATTTCTACTGGAAACGATCTCGGTGATGGGGCTCGGCCGGAAATTCCACTCTTACATAAGCTCCTTCCTCAGAGACAGGAAGGCCACGATCAAAATAGGACAGGCCACGTCCGATTGGTACACGCTGGGTGCGAAGGGCACCCCACAAGGGGCGGTGCTCTCCCCACTATTATTCAATTTAGCAATGAAAGGGCTCTCGGACCGGCTGATGAGAGTGACCAATGTCAATCACGCCCTGTACGCGGACGACATTACGGTGTGGTGCACGAGAAGGTCCGACGCAGATGTCGAGCGGGCTCTCCAAGAGGCGCTGGACACAACGGAAGAGTACCTGATGGAGACGGGACTCCGCCTGTCACCCAGCAAATCGGAACTGTTGTTGTACAGGCCCCCGGAACAGGGCATGAGGAATTTGACGCCGATCGATCAAATCTCAATCAAATTACATACGACTGACGGCCAGCCGATCCCCCAGAGGGGACACTATAAGAATCCTGGGGCTGCTAATTGAGGCTAAAGGCGGTAACACGCAAACCGTCATGAAACTCATGTCCAAAATGGAGAACATGCTCCGGCTGATCCTCAGGGTGACCAACCGCAGGGGAGGGCTCAGCGAGAGCAGTCTCATCAGACTTTACCACGCCTTCCTCATGAGTCACGTAAATTACGTAGCCTCGGCGCTGAAATGGACCAAGAGAGACGCGGCAAACATAGAGACACTGATGCGCAAGAGCACCAAAAGGGTGCTAGGTCTTCCGATTACTACAAGCACAGAGCGGCTCGATCAGTTAGGGGTCCACAACTCGCTAGCAGAAATCATCGAAGCACAGACCAAGGCACAGGTCGTGCGGCTGTCGACCACCAGGGCCGGCAGACGCATCCTAGAAGAAGCAGGCATAAATGCACAGGCAGAGTGCAACGCACGCAAGGTCGCGCTCAGCGCGTCGGTCAGGGGCACTTTCAAGGTTGAACCGCTTCCGAGAAACGTCCACCCGCAATTCAACGAGGGGCGCCGAAAGGCGAGGGCCCGAGCACTACTGAAATCGACCGCCAACTGCCCAGGACTGGCGGCATTTGTAGACGCGGCCCAGTATGGGCGCAGCGACCGGTACGCGGCCGTCTCGATACGCTGGGATGGGACGATCATTAACGCGGCATCGGTCAAGGGGGTAACGTCCGAAGTGGCCGAACAGGTGGCAATAGCCATGGCAATGAGGGACCCCGAACGTCCTTACGTGTACACAGATTCGTGATCGGCAGCCAGAGCATTCGCATCGGGCTCCATATCGCGGGAAGCGGTGGCCGTCCTCGGCAACGAGGGAAGCCGCGGGTCATCACATCGTCATATGGTTTCCGGCCCACATGGGGGCCGACGTGCACCCCGACTTTCCCAACGCCAACGAGCTGGCGCACGACCGCGCGCGAGGACTCACGCACCACGGCGATCGTGGCGAGCGAAGTGGCGGGGAGGGAGGGGAGCACCGAGACCCGCTGCTCACCTTCAACGAAATAACAACGCACTATCAGCTGTCGAGGAGGGCCTTCCCGCTCCCCCACGCTAAACTCAATAGACCACAGTCATCGATATTCAGAATGCTTCAGACAGGGTCGTTCCCCTCGAGAGGCAGACTGAGCCTTTATTCACCAGAGGTAGAGCCGCAATGTCCGGATTGTGGCGAATCATACTGCTCGCTAGCGCACATGCTCTGGCAATGCTCCGCGTTAAGGGGCACCATGTTCCGTAAAGAAGAAGACTGGGAGGACGCCCTGCGAAGCGACGACCACCAGACCCAGCTCCGGGCTGTCCAGAGGACTCAGGAAAGGGCGGAGGCTCACGGGCTTCCCGTCTCAACGTGGGTGCGGCCCGCGACCCCTGCCGACCACTAAACAAAGAGTGGGTGGGGAGGGGTTCCTCAGGACTCAATAAAGTTATTTCCTCCTCCTCCTTCTACAGCATTAATGAGAGCAGTAGTCATAATAAAGCCTAATAGGAGGTACAGATTGAAGGAAGCACAAGTCTACGCCCCAACCTCCAGTCGCAATAATAAAGAAATTGAACAATTTTATGACGATGTTGAATTAGCAATGAAGAAGGTGAAAATTCAGTATACTGTAGTAATCGGCGACTTCAATGCAAAAGTGGGGGGAAAGCAGGCTGGTGAGCAAGCAATTGGCAACTACGGCATCATTTCTAGGAACACTAGAGGAGAGATGTTGGTAGAATTCGCGGAAAGGAATAGGCTCCGAATAATGAATACCTTCTTCAGGAAGGGCGGCAACAGAAGGTGGACATGGAAAAGCACTAATGGAGAGACAAGGAATGAAACAGATTTCATACTCTCTGCCGATCCCAGCACAGTGCACGATGTAGAAGTGTTAGGTAGGATAAAGTGCAGTAACCATAGGTTAGTGAGGTCTAGGATTTCTCTCAATTTGAAGAGAGAAAGAATAAAATTAGTCAAGAAGAAACAGGCCAACCTAGAGGCAGTAAGGGTAAAAGCAGACCAATTCAGGCTGGTGCTCGCAAACAGATATGCAGCTTTAGAACAGGAAGATGAAGACAACATAGAGGTACTGAATGAAACCGCAACTAGGCTGATTTCAGAAGCAGCAATCGAAGTGGGAGGTAAGGCACCAAGGCAACCAGTACATAAGCTCTCCCAAGTAGCAAAGGACCTAATAAAAAAATAGCAATACATGACAGTGCCTAACTTGAGAGATCAGATAGAATTCGCTGAACTGTCGAAACTGATCAACAAGAAGAATGTAAAGGATATCTGAAATTATAACGTGGAAAAGATTGAGGAAGCCGTCAAATATGGACGCAGCATTAAATCAGTAAGAAGAAAGTTTGGCACAGAACAAGGCAAGATGTATTCACTGAAAGATAAGCATGGTAATATCATCAGTAATTGATGACGTAGTAAAAGCAGCGGAAGAATTCTATACTGGCCTGTTGAGTACCCAGGGCAGACAAGCTACTTTCATTCGAAGTAGTGATGAACAGGATACAGAGGCTCCTTCTATAACTAGCGATGAAGTTAGAAGGGCGTTGAAAGACATGACCAGGGGAAAACCTGCCGGAGAAGATGCAATAACAGCCAATTTAATCAAAGATGGAGGAGATATCATGCTTGAAAAGCTTGCGGCCCTTTATTCGCAATGCCTCATAACTTCAAGTGCGCCAGAAAGCTGGAAGAACGCCAACATGACACTCATCCATAAAAAGGGACACGTTAAAGAATTGAAGAATTATAGACCCAATAGCTTGCTTTCAGTATTGTACAACATATTGACCCAGATAATTTCCAATAGAATTAGGGCAAACCTTGACTTCAGCCAACCAAGAGAGCAGGCTGGCTTCATGAAGGGGTATTCTACGATGGATCATATCCATGTCATCAATCAGGTAATAGAGAAATATGCCGAGTACAATCAGCCTCTCTATATGGCTTTCATAGACTATAAAAAGCACTTGATTCAGTAGAGATACCAGCAGTCCTAGAGGCACTGCGAAATCAAGAAGTACACAAGGCATGCGTGAATATCTTGGCAAATATCTACAAGGATTGCACAGCAACCTTGTTTCTCCACAAGAAAAGCAGAAATATACCTATCAAGAAAGGGGTCAGGCAACGAGACACAATCTCTCCAATGCTATTCACTGCATGCTTAGAAGAAGTATTCAAGCTCTTAGACTGGAAGGCTTAGGAGTGAGGATCAGCGGCGAATATCTCAGAAACCTTCGGTTTGCAGGTGACATTGTTCTATTCAGCAACAACTGAGACGAATTACAACAAATGTTTGAAGACCTTAACCAAGAAAGTGTAAGAGGGGGGTTGACGATTAACATGCAGAAGACAAAGATAATGTTAAATAGCCTGGCAAGAGAACAAGAATTCAAGATCGCCAGTGAGCCTCTAGAGTCTGTAAAGGAGTACGTTTATCTAGGTCAATTACTCACAGGGGACCCTGATCATCAGAAAGAAATTTACAGAAGAATAAAATTAGGTTGGAGTGCATACGGCAGGCATTGCCAAATCCTGACTGGTGGCTTACCACTGTCGTTGAAAAGAAAAGTGTACAATCATTGCATTCTACTGGTACTAATACATGGGGCAGAAACTTGGAGGTTAACGAAGAAACTCGAGAACAAGTTAAGAACCACACAAAGAGCGATGGAACGAAAAATGTTAGGCCTAACGTTAAGAGACAGGAAGAGAGTGGTGTGGATCAGAGAACAAACGGGGATTAGCAATATTCTAGTTGACATTAAACGGAAAAAATGGAGCTCGGCAGGCCAAGCAATGCGTAGGATGGACAACCCGTGGACCATTAGCGTTAGAGAATGGATACCAAGAGATGGGAAGCGCAGTCGAGGACGGCAGAAAACTAGGTGGGGTGATTAAAATAGGAAATTTGCATGGCGCAAACTGGAATCAGCTAGCGCAAGACAGGGGTAGTTGGAGATCACAGGGAGAGGTCTTCGTCCTGCAGTGGACATAAATATAGGCGGGATGATGATGATGATGATGATGATGATGTGAAATTGTGCTGCCTTTCAGCTGTAGTCATTGTTCACAAAGGAGGCGGATGATTCCTCAAGCCGTCATTAAAATGGCTTTTCCCTCCGCCTCCTGTTACACTGTACTGTGAAGAAGCAAATAAAGCAATCTATCAATCAATCAATCTCTCAAGATAGAGATTCTTCTAAAGCACTTGATGATGAAGTCCTCAAAACTTCTTTATCTATCTTGCACCGCTACTATGCCTTAACGAATCCGGTCGCATCAATCTCTTGCCTGATTTTTTTCCACCAATACACGAAATGTATCTTCCTTATCTCGACTACTGACCGGTTGATGCTTCCGTCAACTTTAAATTCAAGCTCTTCTGGAAGGTGTACGTTACCTACAGGTCTCACTGGGTGAATCCCTTCACATTCCAGCAGGATGTGCCGAGTGGTGTTACTTTACCTGAAACTTGAGTACTAAATAAAAAGGACACACTGTCTCTTCATTACTACTAATTTCTTTGTTTCTATATTACGGACCCAGTTACACTTGAGACAGACTGTCTATACCATGAACAAAGGGTCCGGTGCATATTTGAATACGACTAATAATTACTGTTGGTGAGAGTTGCATCACAAAACTACGCAGAAATAATGTGCAATGATTGTATACGTAAGTAGATAGCCGGACGCTTCTTCAAAGCTATTCGCTTTATGAAGGGAATGATCTGCTTGAAGGCGAATATTTGTCGGAGTGAACCCTTCTCGGCAGCCGCCACATAGGGGGAGGGCGGTGGGAGAATAAACTTTATTCATTACTGATTACAAAACATTTCCGCCTCCATTCCACCCTGTGAAAGTGGATGTACAGCGAAATGGTTGCCGACGTTACAAAAGCACCACCACCACAAGGCGTTGCACCGTCAAGGATAAGTGTAGCTTCCACGACCTCGTTCACGCCCTTTCCGGTTGTGCTTCGACACCGCGGTGCACGTTCGCGGCATTCAAACGCTTGCGCGCAACCCGCGTTCACTAGGTTTTCGACAGTCTTTGCCCTGATGTCGATTACGGTCGCAGCATGCTCTGCGCGACCGATGCAACGGACAGAGAGCCCACTCATCAAGGACAGATACATCGGGTCCACACGTTCGTCACGCTTTTTTTTTCTTTATTGCCTGGCTTTGACACATAACATTTCACAAAAGGAACAATAAAATAAACAATTACAATATACAGTAGGGTAAGGTGTATTCGACCACCATCGTGCTGGCAACGTCTCATTGGAATTCGCGCAGATCCACAAGCGGCTCTACTCTTAGAGCCACTCGGGGGGTTCCGCTAATGCCTTGTTGATTTCAACAAACGAGTGCACGCTCTAACGAAAATAAATTCGTGCAGGCCGTGCATCCTTATCAACGTCTTATCCTGCCATTCTGAACCGCCTAATACTGTGGAGGCCCATAAGCATAATTAAATCAAAAGGCACCCCATCCTCGTTATCTGCGCTTAAGTACCGAATGCCATACGGGTCAAGTGTAAATTCTTTCCGTACTGTTCGCTGTAAGACATCCCCCCCCCCCCAAAAAAAAAAAACGCCTTCCCAACAGTGCAAAAAAACATGATCGATTGTCTCTGGCTGCTTGCAAATTAAACAGTGTGTTCCCCACGGCAAAAACAATTCCTTTCCCTCTAAAAACTTTTTAACTGCCAATGTTCCGGTGTGCAATTTAAAAAAAAGTTTTCGTTCCAGGCGGCACCTGCATTTTTTCAACTCTCTTTAAAACATCACTGCCTGGGCCTCCATTGTACACGGACCTGTACAAGGGCACTGGGAAAACAATGTCACACCAAAGCACAATACAGTTTTTTTTTCCGTTTCACACTGTAGAACATGTTCGTCACGCACGCTCGCAGGTCTGCCGGAGTGCAGCATATATCCTCGTTCTAGTAGACCCTTTTCCTAGCGCAAGTGCGTTATTGAAGTAATTCAATTTCTCAAAGCGAAGCGCGTCACGAAATTTGTAAAGTACGACTTGCACACAGCCTGCAGACATGATACCATCGGATTGTAATTTGAACATACGAGAAAACGTCATTCCTTTAAGCGGAAACTCAAAATTACGCTAGCTCTGGAGAAGAAATTTTTTTCTTTGTCGATGCGACGGTGCACATGCCCAGCAGGCAGGCAGGCAGGCAATGAACTTTATTTTAGGTCCTGATGAGCGACTCCGAGAACTCCTTACGGGCCGCTCCCCCGTCGGGACGGGCAGGCCGTGCCTGAACGCCGCGTCGCGGGCCCTCTGGACAGCGCGTAGCTGAGGGGTGAGGTCGGTGCTCTTGAGCGCCTCCACCCACTCTTCTTCCGTGGTGAGATTATCGTGGTCCCGTAACGAGGAACACCACCAGAGCATGTGTTCTAAAGTGCAGAAGGGATCACCGCAATCCGGACAATCGGGCTCGAACGAGTCCGCGTACCTGCTGACCCTGGCTAGACTGGGATAGGATCCGGTCTGCAGCATGCGAAGCGTGGAACACTGAGGCCTGGAGAGCTTGGCATGGAGCAGGCGATAGACCCTCCTGCCGAGCTGATAGTCCTTTGAAATCTCGTTAAACGTGTGGAGCGAGTCCTTGTGGAGCCCCGCGTCCGCGCCCTCGAGCGGCGTTTCCCCGGCGCGGTGAGTGAGTTCGCGCGCGCGGGCGTGGGCCAGCTCGTTGGCGTTGGGAACGACGGTGGAGACCTGAGGCCCCATGTGGGCCGGGAACCAAGTGATGACGTGGGGGGAGACGCTCCTGCCGCAAAGCAGAGTGGCCGCTTCCCTCGATACCGAACCCGTGGCAAAGGCCCTCACCGCCGCCCGGGAATCCGTGTAGATCTGCGGCCTGCTCCCATCCCGGAGGGCGAGGGCCCCCGCTACCTGCTCCGCCAGTGCCGGAGACGAGCCTCGCACCGACGCGGCGTTAAGGAGGTTGCCCCTGGGATCTACCACGGCCGCCACAAATCGGTCGGATGAACCGTATTGGGCGGCGTCGACGAACGCTACCGATCGCGGAACGCCAGCGATGGATCTGAGAAGTGCGGCCGCCCGGGCCCTCTGTCTGCCTACACTGTGTTGCGTGTGCACGTTGCGCGGGAGCTGCGAGACCGTGATGGCATCCCGCGTCTCCACGTCGAGCGCGCACCGCCTCTCCCTGACGGAAGTGGGATTGCAGCCCAGCGCCTCCAAGATCCACCTCCCCGCAGGCGAGGAAGAGAGCCAGACGACCTGGGCCGTCTGCTGTGCCTCGACAACCTCGTCGAGAGTGTTGTGGACTCCCAGCTCCATGAGCTTTTCCGTGCTGGCGGCCATGCGGATGCCGAGCACCTTTTTTGATGCTCTTGTGCATCAGCGTTTCGAGCTTTGCCCTCTCGTATCCGTACCAGCGATGCACGGCGGCCACGTACGTGATTTGGCTCATTAGGAAGGCGTGGTACAACCTGAGGAGGTTGCCCTCCCCCCGCCCTCCGCGACTGTTGGAGACCCTAGTGATGAGTCTGAACATGTCCGTTTTGGTGGCGATACGAGCGATCGTCTGTCCGTTACAGCCATTTGCCTCGATGAGCATACCGAGTACGCGGAAGACCTCAACCTTGGGAATGACCTGCCCGATGGCCGTGCGAATAGAGATGTCGACCTTTTCGAGAGGCACCTGACCCTTCGGGATGCGCCCCCTCCTGGTCGGTCGATACAAAAGGAGTTCCGACTTGAACGGAGAGAGCCGGAGCCACATGCCCGCCAAGAAATCCTCCGTGCAGCTCAGGGCCGCCAGTAGGGATTCCTCGACTCTGCCTTCACTGCCGCCATCGCACCACACCATGATGTCGTCGGCGTAAAGAGCGTGATTAACGCCGTGCACTTCGGACAGACGAGCTGAGAGACCGCGCATGGCGACGTTAAAGAGAAGTGGCGAGATGACCGACCCCTGAGGGGTGCCCCTTGCCCCCAGCTCGAATGGATAAGACTTTATCTCGCCGACCTTGAGAGTGGCGTTCCTGCCCCGAAGGAACGCACTGACGAACCCGTGAAACTTGGATCCAAGGTCCATCTCCGTAACGGAATCGAGGATGTGCCTATGGGAAATTTTATCGAAGGCCTTTTCAAGATCCAGTGCTAGGATACCCCTGACGTCTCTGGTGTCCCTATCGATGATCTGGTGTTTAATGAGTTTCATGACGTCCTGAGATGACAGGGACGGACGAAAGCCCACCATGTAGTAGGGGAAGAGTTCGCGTTCCTGAATGTACCTAGATATCCGATTGTGAATGACGTGTTCCACCACCTTTCCCACGCACGAAGTCAGCGAGATTGGCCGCAGGTTGTTTAGTCTGAGAGTCCGACCTGCTTTTGGAATGAGAACTACCGACGCGAGCTTCCAATCATCCGGGACGTCACCCGAATCCCACACGCAATTGATCTCGTCCGTTAACGTGGAGATGGTCTTTCGTCCAGTATTGCGAAGAAGCGTGTTCGAAATTCCGTCCGGCCCGGAGCCGATCGGGCCGTTCAGGGTAAAAAATGTGGTTGATCCCTCTATATAGGAATCGGTATAGAACACGAAAGTGAAACGTGTCTTCACAGAAGTAGTGTAATGTTTATTGCACATTGATATATAATGTCTATGGTGTTTTGTGGCTAAAGCGCCCTTAGGCGTTGATGCACCCACGCTGACGCCTGGTGGCACGTCTCATCCATCACGACTACCAACGTCGATGACCATGAGCAACCGCGTGCATATGGAAGCTGCACTACGCTGCACACGCTAGCACAACGCGAAAGACGAAGCACGTAACTGACACACTAATACAACGCGCAAGACAAAGCACGTAACTGAATCGTCACCGAGTCAAATCAGCGCGTACAGCGCGTCGTAATTGCAGCCTCCGCGATCAACTTCAGAAACATTTTCAGAGCTAATTGCGGAGGCCACGCTCCGCTGTGCTGAGTACGGTGAACGCCACCTAGGTGGCGATGGTAGTGCTTCTTGATGCCAGCGTCCCTTCGAATGCTGGCATCGAGGCGTCGTAGTGCTGAGACCACCGAAGCGTTCACTGTCGGTGCGCGTTAGTGTCATAATGCAGTACTTCTCTTTCTGCTCGTAGGCGGCGGCACCGCCCCCGAGCAAGAGCGCGGGTACACGGAGGAGTGTTAGATATATAAGGCGCGTCTGTGTAGCTCTCTGCAAATGCGTTTGTGGCGCAATGGGTTAAACGCTCGGCGATCTATCGTCGCGGACCGAGAGGTCGTGGGTTCGATTTCCAAATTTTGCATGTTTGTGGAACTTTTTCTTCTGGTTTCTTTCTTTGTATTATGTTCTATGACGTATTTCCGTGACGGAAATACGTCAGTGAAGTCTGGTGGACCCCGGCATAAACACTTTCGTGTAAAAGTGCTTCCCTACCCTCGTTTTTAGAGAAATGAGCGTCCAGGTACTCCCGCTGGAGACACCGGTAGCGGGGATAGTCCGCGTCGGCCGAGGGGCCTGTGGGTAGGCAATCTGTCGGCCAACGACTGGATAATGTCCTGCACGGTGGAGCCTTCCCGTTTGGCTTCGTGCAAAATCTTCTCCATAGCTAGTCTATGGTTGGACTTGGAGGCCGATTCGTCTAGGAGCTGCTTCAGGAGGTTCTACTGCCTCCCCTGCGCATTTGCCCATCGACACCAATTACCAAATTTCTCCCATTGTCGAATAACGAGTGTGCGACAGTGTTCCTCAATGGTGCGATTTAGTACTGCTATCCTCTTACGGATCTACGACTGAGCCGTTGCCCTAAGCTTCCACCTGACCAGGAGAGCAGCCTTGGCCTCGAGGAGGTGAGCGAGACGGATGTCCATCCTGTCCCACCTTGAGGTCCGTGCGGATCGTTCATGGTGGCGGGACTCAACGTCCCTTTTCAATGCAACAACCATTCTTTGAAGTCTGTGGATCCGCCATCTTTCCCTCCCTGATTTTTTTCGAAAGAGGTCCCAATCCATGACCCTAAATTTGCGGGGAGCCTTCTCGACCCCTCGAGGAGGTAGCCAGGATGAAGTAATCGCTACCACGTTCTCGTGCAGGTTTACTCCACGAGGCCGGTCCCACCCCCTTGACGAAGGTGAGGTCAGGCATGGAGTCCCTGATCATTGAAGTGCCCGTTTTGGTGGGGAAGGCCGGGTCCGTCAAGAGTACGAGTGTGTGATCGGCGGCCGTTTTGCCAGAGACCGCTCCCCTTCGCGGTCGACGATGGGTACCCTACTCGCGGTGCGGGGCGTCGAAGTCGCGAGCGACCACCAGCACACGCCCGGACGCAGAAATTTGCCGCTGTAGCAATATACAGCCTTCGGTGTAAAACGGTAACGATGATTACCTCCTCTTTTTTAAGCGTCGCTGTAAAAAGTAAACACTAATCCGGGCCTTTATGGGAGAAGAGGAAACCTGCCGTTCCCAAGCGTTCTACCGCCAGCATCTAAACCTTCAGAACCCCAAAGGTCTCGCCCCCATCACACAGAGCTATATTATTACTTGGCTTTCGGCAATGAACTGGTCCTGCGACTCGGTTGCTCGACGGGACGCGCCCTTTGAATCTGCGCCTTCCATTGGCGGTGAAGTACGACCACCACCCCCAGATATACCGCGAAACCACGAAAGAGCTAAACCAGCCATTTGCTTTTAAAAATGCAGAGCCTTGATCTTTCGTATTGCTCTTTTTTTTTTTTTTAAGCTTGGACCCTCTAGAGAGCTCACTCCCGTCCCGCGTTCCCCCGCCGCGCTTTCATTCTTTTCATGCTATCCATCTTTCTGAAGGTGTCATGTTCCCACATCCAGACACTCCCAGGCATAAATCGTGATGCCAGTTTAAATTGCAATGTACTATTGGAAACTGAACAAAACATATCGTATGG